>NW_028237391.1:0-27531 GCF_017979445.1 Akebia trifoliata
CATTTGTTTATATTATTTAAGTGTTAAGTTTATTTTATGTTTGTTTTGATTTATTTATACTCTTGATAGACTATTTATTGTTGCTTAAAAAAATTTATTATGACTAGTCATTATTTATGCATTATTGTGTATACATGTTATCTTTGCCTGTGAGTAGATGTAGTCGTAAAGTATTGAAAAAATGCTTGGACTAGACATGAATTGGCATCACGTTGATGAAGTCTTCATTCTGGATAGAAAGGTGATGAAATATTACATGATTGGTTCCTAATAAGATATCAGAATGACATACGATGAGTATGAAGCTGGACACCTAGGGAATGTACATACAGACTATATTGAGGAGTGTACATTGTCCTAATACCACAAAGAAAGTTCACGTAAAGATAAACTCTTAAATTTATTGATGGTACTAGTTTGAAACTATGGAACTGTCTTAGGACCGACAAATAAACACTTTATTACATCTATTATCCATCATTAGTGGTATCTTTAAATGAAGGTGACAGTTAAATATTATTTAAAATATTTTGAACAATTATTTTTCAAAAGAGTGCACTTAATTATTCAAAAGATAACAATCCATATAGTCGTTTTAAACAAAAGGTATATGTGAAGGCCAAATGGGAGATTGTTGAAATTATTATTTTATTATTATTATTTTCATTATTAAAATTATTTTGTGGCCTTCTCTCATATATAAATTTTCTATAAATATTGGATTGTAATTTGTTCAAAACATTAAGGGTAAAATTGGAAATCATGCTTGTGGTCTGACATTGGTTACCAATATCAAATATGATGGATTAGTGAACATCCTATCAAAATTTAAGTGGTATTCACCTAATACTAGAATTCTACGATAGGTAGAAAATCTAGTATCCTCTTTTATAAATATGTGGTTCTCCCCCCTCTCTACATATAGATTATTCTATTATTGAGATAAATGTTCCCATTACTAAAAGTGTAGGCAGAGTTGGGGTAGTGTACCTATTCTTCGCAGATCAAGATAAACGTATTCTTTGCGGATAATCGGAAAAGCAAATCCAGGTATTTTACAATTATTGTTTTTCAATTCGATTATTCTATTGTTTGTTCAAGATCAAATCCTAGATCCATGTCTATTATGTTCATAGTATTTTACAAACATTTTCTAGTAGATTATTTTCAGTCCTGAAGTGATGTACTCTAATGATTTGACTTTGGTCAAGGATATCTAGTCTTCTATTAAAAGAGAGATCGAAATCACTTTATCACACTCGTAAGTTTAGGTTTCCAAATGGACCAACCATTGGAAAGTGGGTTAGGTCTAGGTACCAGATTTCGGGGGCATGACAAAAGGTTTTACTCAAAATTTTCTAATTAATCTGCTTAATAGGCAAAGTGGGAGATTGTTAAAATTTACGATTTTTAGAGTGATCAATTAAGTTGTGCGGCTTAAGTATTTTCGTATGATGGATTTCTCATAAGGAAATAAATCAATAACATTCAAATGGGTCGGTTGAGAGTTTCTATTTTGTGGGAAGTCACTATTATAGAAGGATTAGAATTTTGTGATGTATAGGTTTCATCCAAGAAAATCAAGAACTACAAGAAACTCATATGGTTTACATGTCCAAGCCATGGTAAAGTTAATAGGGTCATTGAAGATTGAAATTCTATCAACAAATGCCCACAATGCAAAAATAGAAAAGAACAAGGAGGATAAGGTGAATCTAAAGAGCAAAGATCATTATCAAAGGGGATTAAATCGACACACGGTGCAGATCAATGGCAACCGCGACAATCACAAGTACCTTATAACGTTGAGAATATTCTTGAGTTAATGGTTACTAATCCATGTTGATCCTAAAACATCTGATATAGATTATGATTTGATATTTCGCATCATGATCTATATGCAAATCTTATAATGGATATGTAGGTTTGCGAATCTTGAATTGAAAATAATGCTTACATGTTGAGGTCAATAGGCCTTTGTCGTTGTGGATAGAGTCATGTCGCTAGGCACCTATGAACATGATCATTTCCATGTCGATACTAGCATGTTGATACGTACAACCCCTCCCTCACCACCAAAAAAATATCATCTACATTCCAATAATTTCTTGTTTTATGTTTATTTAACTCATTAGTTCTTTGAATTTGTTGAATCACCATTTCCTTTGAATTATGATCATTGAGTTCAATGGTGAATCCAAAAACACACCGTAAAGAAAAAAAAAAAAAAAAGGGCACTTTTTGGTAAAAACCCATTTCCGTTGATCTAATGTGTAGAAATCGAAAGCTTTAGAGAGGTGGAAATATTGATTGAAGAAACATGAATCTAAGTTGTATGAGAGGCATAAACGAGAGGTTAGGGATTCTATTTGAAAGTGGTTGAAGCACATATAACAAATTAGGGGAAATAGAAGGTATTTGATATATTTATTTATTAAGGTGGTGCACTTATGTCAAATAATAGGTGCAAATAAAGTGATCCTTTCCACAAACACAAAACGTTTGATATCCTACAACATAAAATTTCTATGGCACACTCAATAGGGTTCGCCAACTCTAGAATTCTTTGGACTCTCTTGGTGAATATATGGACCTATTTATATTATAATAAAAGAAAAAAAAAATACCGAAAATTAAAAAATGCGTTATTTAAGTGCAAAGAAATGATCCGTTAATAATTAAGAATAATCATTAAAAATGCTCAAATCTAATTACTAGAACTCAACCAACAAATTGATTATTAGCTTTGATCCACAATAAACAGGTTAGTGGGCCCAAAAAAATGTTCCATAAGACAATCTCGGATTCTAAACAATTTTCGTCTTCTTAACCCCACGTAATAAAAAAAAAAAAAATAAATAAATAAAAAGTTGGTCTAAATGCAAGGAAGAATGTGGGCAGGCATAGTCCCCCGATAAAAGCTCTTGATCTATAGTCACTGTGGTTTCACACATCATTACTTAAATCAAAAGGGAGCTCTTCCTCTTTATCTAAAATCTCTTTCTTTTACTTTTTTTCAAAACCAAATAATTCACACAAGAATATCTGTCTGCATGAACGGCCCCATGGAATACAACAACCACAACAGAAAAAAGAGAAATCGTACAAAAATTATAATTAAGCCCCTTGGATATTGGTAGTATAGAAATCCACTACCGCTTTGTCGTAAGGATTTGGTCAATCAGTGAATATATATAATCCCAACCGTTAAATTACAAAATTCACCATGTTAACACTACGAATCCCAATGATATATGCATCTTAGGATAAATCCTGATATTCAGATTTTGTGTTTTATGATTGGGATTTTGTGCCTATACACCCACTATCACAAAATTTTGTTCATCAAAACACCAATTAATTTGGTAATTGATTTAACGCCATTAAATTATTTTTAATTTTTATTTTTGGAATTGTCTAGCCTCAATGTATGGTTGCAGATCTCCATCAACATGACCATTGGGATCGATGCTAGGATTCCTAAGAAAAATGTATCCATAGGAAAAAATATATATTAATCCCAAGAAGATTGAAATTAATCTTGAGGCTAACAATTTTTTTATTATTTATTTTTCACAAAACTGTCTGAATTCACCTGTTTGTGACAAATCTTCACTAAGTGGAGACTTTCCCACAAGCGGAAAATCAAGGCATGCACTTTATTTCTTTTTCTTGTGCTACAAGGTTTATTAATCGTTTTTGAAATTTCAATTTTTCTTTCTAATTTCTTTGACCTGTTGTTACTTCCAAAATCTTATCGAATAATTATTTTATTCTTTTTTCCTAAATAAGAAGCTTGATTCAGTTAAAAATGTTTTTGAAATTTTCTCGGACTTAACTGAAATGACCTGATTCATCAATAATTGCCGAATTCAAATTTGGTTACAAGATTTGGACTTCAAATATATGTTAAATATGGACGTAAAGGTTCTATATATTATGGTAGGATATAATTTTCATGTCTCACAAAAGGCTTGCTTTAGGGGCCCCTTTGCAATCATTACTCGAATATTTCGTGTTTTTCAAAGATACCCACTTTTTTGTGTGGAAGCAGGTGTTGACTAACATATCCGAGCCCTAGAAAAGCAAATTAGATGTTCCTCACAGCATTGTATTGTTTAGAACATAGATGTGATGTGATCCCTGTTTTTTACATGGATAGTTGCATTAAAGCATTACAGGACAGAAGAAAAAAAAAAAAAAAAAGCAATCAAGGATGTCAAACGATCACCTTTAAACTAGGCCAAATCAAGTCGGTATATCAACTCAAAAGATGTCAAATTATTATCAACTAGGAAGCTTTGTAAGGTGGAAACTTGGCCAAATTATTTATTATTTATTTTTCTTATGATCTTATATTTGTGTTTTATACATTGTAAATAACAATAATTATGTTGTAAAATCTTAATAATATTGTTGTCTAGTAAAAACTATCTATAGTTTGTGCCAAAAAAAATTTTCATTTCCTCAAGATAGGCAAAATAAGATGACAAAATGATTTATGATGAATATGATAGTTGTATCTCAGTTGGACCTTGAAGGGATTAATTCTTATTTGATTACTGAACGAACTTTTGGTGAAAAATTGACGGCCGATTAGGGGAATTTGGCGTGGTTTTTCTTTTTAAGCTTTATCATTTATTAGTTAGGAATGAGGCTTTTCTTTATATGGAGGGAACTTGTATCATTTGTTTTCTAGAATTTTTCCATTTTCCAAGTTCATGCTTTATCAGATGAAAGATACTTTGTCTAGAGAAGGGCTTGTCTTATTTGTTTTATCTTTATAATTTGTGTTAAGTAATTTGTTTTTCTCTCATAATTTTCACATTTTGTCAATTAGAAAAGTATTGTATTTGTTCTTCTCTTTCCATATGGTAAATTATTGACACAGAATTATGTATTTTATTTTATTAGGGATTTTTCTTCACAAAAAAAAAAAAAAAAAAAATCAAATGTTATTAGAGAGGCTTTGTCTGATAAGAGAAAGGTCAAACTTTCAACTCTGTCCTTGATTTTATAAGAGAGATTTACCGGGCAAACCTATCTGTCATAATTTTATTACAAAAACTCCCTTACTTTATCAAGTCTGTTACTTGAATAAACCTTACTTTAGGAATCAACCTAGCATGACTAACTTAGTACGATGTCAAATCGTACTAAGGGTTGTTGGGCCCACATGTATTATCAAGTTAGCAATCTAACACCACATCATATAGAATTCATGGAAAAACTCATATTCAACGAAAACAATTAAAAAAAATAAATCTTTTTGAGCTTGATTGCAGGCTTTGAAAATGGATGGCAATCAAACTCTCAAATTTTAAACTAAGATTCAATGGTGAAAAATAACTTTATTTTTGAATTTTTTTCTAAAAGTCTTGGAATTTTGTCCTTTACAACGTGTGGCATTAGAACATGTTTTTGGATATCACAAATTGATATGGTTAGAATTCACTCCAAGATATGTTAAGTAACAAAATAATCCCATAAATTTGAACCGTGGGTCTTGACTCCAAGGTTTGTTAGGTAATAAATTTGATAAAGTGAGGTTTGGTGGGTAAAAAATTGCATAGACTAAGGTTCTCTTGGAGTTGTCCGAACTCCAAGGGAGTTTTTATAATAAAAATGCAACAATTAGGTCTACCGGACAAATCTCTCATTTTATAATGGTGAAAATTGGCCACATTTTAATTTTTATGATTTTTAACTACTTTTAGTGAGCCATATTCTTCTTCTTGGTCAGTGTCTCAAAATACTGATTTTTTCGCACATTTCTCAAACACTTTTCTCGATTTAAGACCCCATTTCATCATATTAAGTAAATAATTATGTCATGCCTTTAAATATTGTGTAGTGTATTTTATTATGTTAAATAGGCATAATTACATAAGATAGTGCAATTGTCGAGAATTTGACTTCACGTTTGTTCGTTGTATAGGTCAAAGATCAGATCATCTAGATTGAACACGAAATCAATCAAACGACCTTGCATTGCAAACAATAAAGCAAAGGAAGAAGTCCAATAAAAAAGAAGCCCCAAATGAGCTAGCCTGACCACGACGTTGCTAGCCCTGACCGTGGCGAGGTTAAATTCGCATGGGTCGCCCTAATTTTCTTCGAGCTCCTTCACACATGAAATTGATGGTGGAGTTTCAAAAAAGATTCTTTCGAAACCTCTTCTTTTTTATAAATAGGACCATTGCCTAATGAGGAAAGGTTTTTTGGGTCTTTCTCTTGCTCTTCTCCTTTAATCTCTTGGCCCTTAGTCATTTGTTTTGTATTTTTCATTTTTAGCTTAGGTTTTCCTTTTAAAGTTTTTATAATAAAGTGAGAGAGTGTAACCTACCTTCATTTAATGAATAAAAGTTTGTTTCTCATTTATCTTTCTTGCTTACTTACAATGATCTTAGGCTAATTCTCCCTCCATTAGAGAGTGGACAAGCCTAGAACATGATTATTTTATGTTGTAATTTAGTTTCCCTTTCTCTTTAGTATGTTTTAATGTGCATGAGTTCACTTCAAGGCTTTTCTAGCTCCTATGGATCAAGGCTATAATGAAATCCTACATCTTGTATTCTAGAGTTGATAAATTATACTTAGATGATATTAAAATGTTTCATGCATTTTTAGATATTTGGTGGTATGAGCTTAACACATTAGTGAGTAAAAGAGCTCCATCTTAGATTTTCTAATTCAACTCCATTGTTTAATCCTCCAATCCAAGGAACTAATACAATGCCTTTAAGATTGAGTTATAAAAGAAGATAGGAACTAGGTTTCGTTAAATAGATTGTCATATGTGAAACCTCTATCTTTATTTGTATTTATCTCCATAATTTTCCTTGTATTAGTTTAATTTCGAGCAACTTATATTTCTGTTTTGTGACTTCCTAAACCATCAAATAGTTTTTCAATATTTGGTTTGATTCATTTTCATGTTCATTGCAAGATTCCCCCCCCCCCTCTTTCCTGTGTTTCTACCCTTTACTTGCCTCCTGGTTATACATATTAAATTCAAATATCCTTCGATATTATGATTGTTATATGGTAGATACCAGAAAATGAATAAAATAAAGTTTGACCGAGGCTTGTATTGAACACAATATCCTTAAGAGAATTTTGGTCCCACAACTTGGTGCCCATGGATCAATGAACAATTGTCTCCCAGGATACAATGATCACACGGGTAGAGGCAGCACTTCAATCTACACGTTTAGCGAACTAAACGCTAATGTTGTACTCTCAAAGAATGCAGACGAGAAATCAGAATGCAAGCAATTTAAAACAACAGAGAAGAAGAGAAAATTTTAAAATTAGAAAAACTAAAGTCGAAATAACCTATTTATAGAATTTTAAGAGACAAGATGTCTCTTGAGAAAAGGGAGGATTTAAGAGACATAATGTCTCTTGGAAAGGAAAGGTGTGTCTCTTAAGAGACAACTCAAAACCAAAGGATGTGTTTTTTCTGGACGAATAGGCACCCATGAAAATCAAGATGTGTGTCCTCTTTGAATTAAGGGGTGTGCCCCTTCAAAATCAAGAGGTGTGTCCTTCTTGAATTAAGGGGTGTGCCCCTTCAAAATCAAGAAGTGTCCTCTAAAAGGAATAAAAGGGTTGTTTGGAGTCGATTTGTCATTCACCAAAAATGGATTTTTGACAACTATATACATGAAACTATTCTTTTCAATGAAAAGAATAAGTTTCCAAGTGGTCTCGCCTCAAATAAATTATGAAACCCACTTAAATTGTAGCTCAAATAGACCTACTCGATCATAAAAATCTAGAAAAATTGTAGATTTTTTCCAACAATGATCACTTCCTACATGTGGAGTAATTGATTTTTTTAATGGGTTTCTAAATCCACTGTGGCTCAACTTGTTTCTTTCATATTGACAAGTATGGTTCACTTAGACATATTCAAACTATGAATTTGACCTTTTGGAAACTAGACCCATGATTGGGGTTTGTTTCTTGCATGAGTTAATTCAATATATAGTTTTTGAACTTAGTTTAATTTGGTTAGATTGATTTATATTATTAAAAATTAAAAACAAGAAAGAAAAAAACCCACACCTGTTATGTTATTTTCTTAAATGACATTTATTTATCTTCATAAAAGAATAACATTCATAAAAAACAGTGGTTCACTAATTCAAGATGATTTTATTACAAATTTTGGTTGAACTTGGTTGGATCACCAAGTCAGTCTTGCTCTAAAAACACATATTTTAAGTAACTTTCTTATATTTATAAGAAATTTCTTTGTTATTGATTTTCTCATATATTTAATGTAATCGTAAAATATGCAATTAATAGCAACCACAAGAACTATATAATAGATGAAAAAAGTTATACAAAAGATGAAGAAGAAAATGAGGAGGGTCAAATCTACAAGCCCTAAGATGATGATACATCTCACTAAGAGATATGTGAAGCTCGAATGTAAAACTGTTGTATTAAGCTCAAAGCTCAGGGAAGGATGGCTTAAAGCTTGGATAAAGGAAGGATAGAGCCAGATGGCATAAAGTTGGGGAATATCCTCTCGAATGGTATGGCATCAGAGATCACGAGAAATCAATAATTTCTAGGGATTTGAGATGTATATGGAAGGATTTCATTATTAGAGAGATTTCAAAGGGGTAAGGATGGAAAAGGGATATGTAGATATGAGAATGTTCATCCTTGAACCTCAATGCTACGTCGTTTGGAGTCGCCACCATTCTTTTTTGTAAATGGATGTGAATAGGCACCCGAATCGATTCTTTTGAAAATCATTTTTATGGCATTGTAGTGACTCTCAATCATGTAAAATGTATGGTCTACCTAAGATCTAAGTATGGGGATTCGATTAGAGAATGGGGAAGGTGTTAAGCATCCCATTCTCTCCACCTATGGTAGTTACCTTTAGATTTGGCCATTTCTTAAAAGATTAACATGACAAGTAAAATGCATGAGATGCATGAAGTGGGTGGGTGCACATAGTGTGTATGTACCCCTTTGAAAGAAGATTTAATGTTTGTGTAGACATGAGGAATATCCTATAGGAGAGGATATCCCATAAAGTCATCACATTTTTACATGAACTGGAATGTTGGTTTAGGATTCTAGAGAAGTTTCATGAATGGAGTTCCCTTTAGATCTTCAACCTTAATGCATGCATGCTTAGTTAGAAACTTAGTGTTTTAGCCCCATCAAGAGAGCTACACAATTCTTCATCATAGCCAAACATGTGTGATGTGTGTGCATAGTGTACATTATGATGCATGATATGAGAATAGGTTAAAAAAAGGCTTCTACCTCCATCCTTTCGACCAAACCGCCTCAAGCATTCCATGCCCAAGGTTGAAGTTCAATCTACTCGGGATGAAGGAGGGTTCTCCATTACATCCTAAAGGTTTTTAAAAAGAAAAAGAGAGGGATAGAAGAAGAAGATGCAAGTTAAAAGAAAAATAAGCCACTATTATCCCACCTTGTCCCCTTTGGAAGTCTTGAATGAACTTGAGTTTAAGAAATGAACTTGAGAGTTGAAGGATGTAGTTAAGGGTTGAGAGTTGAGAGATGAGAGATGAGTAGGGATTTTGGTAGAGTTTTAGGTTGAGAGAAGGGGGCTTGAGAGCATGAATTGTTCATAGAAAATGAGGGTATTTATAGAGTTTTTGGAGAACTTTTGGGGATAAAGTGGTCCAACCCTAAAAATAATGAAAATGGACATAAGGTTTAGGTTATTTCTTTTTGGATTTTTCATTTGTATGGGGTAAAAATAACATTTGTGAAGAAATTCTAAAAGCATTCTTTGATCCTTGGTTTTTTGATAAATAGAGGTGAGAGAACAAAAACACTTTTCGGAGGGTGAATAGGGGAGTGACATATGTAGAGGTGGAGTGGTAGGTAAAAAGTAGCCCTTGGTTCATTTGTAAATAACTCATAAAGCAAGGGTGGAAGTATAATTTTGAAATCGACCAATGGGAGAACAAAAGTACTTTTGGGAGGGTGAGTAGGAGAATGACATGTGTAAAGGTGGAGTGGTAGGTGAAAAGTAGACCTTGGTTCATTTGTAAATAATTCATAAAGGAAGGGTGGAAGTATATTTTTGAAATGGACAAATGGGAGAACTCTATCTATGTACTTGAAGATTCCCACCTTTTGAGGGTATGTTTGGAAATTCTCTCAACTTTATGGATTATTATCAAAGACCCAAGAATCTTTTTGATTTGTACAATCTTTTTGGGAAGGGCATTCTTGGATTTTCACAAAAAGGGAGTTGACCCTCCAATTAGATAATGCATTGGGTATTGAGGGCGTATGAGATATTAACATGTGTCATCTTTTGAAGGGGTGTGAGAGAATGGGCTTGAAATGGACTTGATATTGGGCTTAGGTGATGGACTTGGGTTATGGACTATGGACTTTAGGGGTGGGCTATAAGAATGGACTTGAATTTGGATTAGAAGGTATGATTTGTCTTGGACTTAGGTTGGATTAGGAAATGGACCTTGGTTATGGTATGGGTGATAGAGCGGTGAATGGAGAATGGTTACGGGTTAGGGACAAGGTTGAGCATGCAAACTATATGACATGATTTATGTATGCATGTATGCATGAATAATGATGCAAGTGGCAATGCAGGTCCATGATAGGCTTAAGTTCTTAGTTGGAATCAATTCGAGAAAATTTTAATTTTCCTACGGATTCGTGCAAATTGGGGTGTCTACAGCTGCCCCTCTTTGCAGGAGTTGTTTGCAAAGAACTGCAAATAATAAATTAGACCCTTTATTTGCACAAATCCGAATAATTTATTGCATGATGATTAAAAACGTCGGATGGGTTGAGAAATTTATTTTTGTAGAATGTGGCTACCCAAGCACGGGGTCTGATAGGGTTAACCTTTTTGAAACCCTTGATTTCGTGGCACGGAGCTCATTTGAAATCTTGGATATAATTTTTTTATGATTTTTGAAAGTGATCGACGTTTTAAACCATGCAATGCAATTTTGAAATATGTTTTTTCTTTGTTTATTCCAAACTTCAAACTTCCTTCTTCCCTTTCATGACAATTATAGGATCGTCTAGAGAGGCTTGGTGTGACGTTGCCGTTCTTAAGAGACGCTTGCTTTGAGGATGCATGGCGACATTATAGTTTAGTACTTGGTAAGTGGTTCTACTTCAAATGTGAAGAGAATCATCATTGATCGGACTTCTCATATCAAAGCCTTAGAGGATAGACTTGATGCCTATTATACACCTCAAGAGAATATATGAGTGGTTCATTGCCCGTTGTTCCTTTTTGTACCCTGCTTTTGAGAAGAATGATGTAGCACTATTTGAAATGAACGAATTAAGTTTCTTTTTTATATAGTAGCCTCAGATATATCTATTGCTTTTGAAAACTCTGGGTTTGAAGAAAAGTCCTAAATTCTTCGTCATAGGCCAAAAATAGTAATTTTTTATGATGCATTTTTTTCATTTTTTTTTATTTTTTTATTTTTTTATTTTTTTTGTTTTTTTTTATTTTTTTTTAGGTTTTTAAAAGATCACATTTGTCGAATAATCTATGACAGACTAGTGTTTGATGACTCCAAATGTCAACGATCATGGTGCCTTTGCCAAATGTCGAGGATACAAATGTCAACTAATCCTTAGCCTCTTTAGAGTCATCCCCAAGATTGAGAATTTTGACTGAGTTAACTTAGTTGCATCTATTGGAACATTGAGGACTTCGAGATTTTACCGTTCACAGTTTATACTCTTGCGGGCCAAGAGTTGTTTTTTTTTCTTTTATTATTTTTTTATTATTTTTATTATTTTTTTTTCATTTTTGCCCCTGGCGCCAGTTACGATTTTCACCAGACCCGATTCCCACATTGTTGCCCATCAACGCCCCTTTTGGGTTTTCATCGTGCCAGTGGTTTTGATCTTGCCAAAGACTGATCTTTTTACTCACAATGCCCTTGCAGGTTTTCACCATGCCCTTTCAGTCTATGCTTACTTTATAGATTTTCACCTTGAACACCTCCTTGATTTCTCTGTGCCCCTCGTGGCTTGGTGACTCAAGTTGAACTACGAGATCGAACACTCTGCTCTTCTAGTGGCGCTCTTTTTTAAGTAACAAATCTGGACTCCCCTTTCGAGTTCCTTTGACGATTTTCATGGTGCGGTGACTCAAGTTGAGCTTCAAGATTAATGACTCTACACTTTGAGTCGCTATTTTTTTTTCGAATATTTGATTTGGTCTCCCCTCTCGGGTCTTCCAACGACTTTGTTGGCTTGAAATCCGATTTGAGTGGCAAGATCGACTGCACTTGACAATATTTCTTATGACCTACTTCCACCGTAGTTGAGTTGCCTTGAACCCTTCCCTGATCTAAGAGGACTTTAAATAGGACAAAACATGAGCTTAGGTTAAGGTTGTGGAAGGATGAGATGAAGGCTGAGTCTGGATTTATTGAGGGGTAGATTGGACACGAGGTTTGTTTGTTTTTGCTTCGAAAATATAATCTATGTCTCCTCCCATTGTCACATGAACTTGTTTAGGTACGAGATTTGGGTCGAACTTGAGATCAGACATTCGAGATTTTTGACTTTTTGATTTTTTTTGTACTTTTAGTCGTTCACAGTTTATCCTCATGCGGGCCAGGAGTATACTTTGGTATATATATATATATATATATATATTTTTTTTTTTTTGACTTTTGATGATTTTTTTTTTATGGTGGTGACTTGCCCTGGTCCTAGGTTAAGAAATGAATGTGATGGCTAAAAAGGGTTAATTAAGGGTAGATAATTGTTCAGGTAGTAGAAAGATGGCCTCTCTTCATTTCAAGGAATGACTTTAGGCGTAATATTTTTTTATGGTATCAGCGTTGATTGGTTGTGGAAAGACTTCCCCATCCATCTCTGTAAGGATTAGTGCCCCTCCGGACAGTACCTTTTGGACGACGAATGGCCCGTCGTAATTCGGATGAAACTTTCCTCTCGTATCTTCTTGTATTGGCAAAATCTTCTTTAAAACAAGATCTCTTGGCGAGAATTCTCTAGGTCGAACCTTCTTGTTATAAGCTCGTGCTATTCTCTGTTGATAAGTTTGTCCATAACAGATTGCTGAAAGTCGTTTCTCCTCTATTAAGTTCAACTGATCGAATCGGGCTAGGACCCGTTTTGCCTCATCCAATTCAACTTTTTTTAATATCCGAAGGGAGGGAATCTCGACCTCAACGGGCAAGACTGCTTCCATTCCGTAGACCAGTGAGTAAGGTGTTGCCCCAGTCGAAGTTTGGATTGACGTTCGATAAGCATGTAGAGCGAAGGGTAACATTTCGTGCGAATCCTTGTAAGTAACGACCATTTTCTCGATGATCTTCTTGATGTTTTTGTTAGCGGCTTCAACTGCTCCATTCATCTTTGGTCTGTAAATGACTGAGTTGTGATGGGTGATCTGAAAATCCTTGCACATCTTAGACATGTCTTTCTTCTTGAGATTTTTAGCGTTATCGGTTACTATCCCGCTTGGGAGGCCGTACCGACATATGATGTTGTTCTTCACAAACTTCAAGACATTGTCCCTTATAACATTGGCGTAAGATGCTGCTTCTACCCATTTCGTAAAGTAGTCAATGGCGATTAAGATGAAGCGATGCCCATTGGAAGCTTGAGAATTGATCTGCCCGATGATATCCATGCCCCAGAGTGAGAAGGGCCAAGGAGAAGTCATATTGTACAATTCTGAAGGTGGTGCATTGATTTTGTTGGCATAGATTTGACACAAGTGACATTTTCGAACATATTGGTACCCGTCGCTCTCCATAGTCATCCAGTAGTAACCCATTCTCATAATCTTCTTTGCGAGCATATGTCCATTTATGTGAGGTCCACAGACTCCACCATATACTTTTTTGATAAGATGTTGAGCTTCTGTTTCTGTTACACACTTGAGGAGGACCTCGTGGTGTGACTTTTTGTATAAGACTCCGCTACTCAGGAAGAACTGTCCTGCCAATCTCTGAATAGTCTTTCTATCGGTTGTTGTGGCATCGAGTGGGAAAGTTCGGTCCTCTAAGAATCCCTTGATGTCTGCAAACCATGGTTTTTCTTCAGGTTCTTCGATCCCCACAGGCAAGCAATATGCTGGCTCATCTTGAATACCAATCTCAAGAGGGTCGATTATGGTAACTTCGGATATGCTGATCGTTGATGCCAAAGTAACCAATGCATCTGCAAATTGGTTCTTACCCCTCGACATATAAGTGAATGAGATCTAGATGAAGTTTGAGCTTAGATCCTTGAGATACTCATGATAAGGAACTAGTCTCTGCTTTCGGGACTTCCATTCTCCCGTTGTCTGGTAGACTACTAGATTTGAGTCTCCAAATACATCTATTTCATCCACTTCAAGTTCGATTGTTGCTGTCAACCCCACAATGCATGCTTCGTACTCAGTTTCGTTATTGGAACACTGAAACCTTAACCTGACTGCAATGGGGATATGAGTTCCGTCTGGCTTGACCAGGACTGTCCCGATTCCATTTTCCTTTTGATTTACTACTCCATAGAAGTGCATTTTCCAACTAGATTCTTCATCATCGCTCTCGGCTTCAGCAAACAGAATGGCTTTATCAGGAAAATTTGTCTTTAGTGGCTCATAATAGGGTAAAGGGTACTCCGCTAAGTGGTCAGCAATGGCTTGTCCTTTAATGGCTTTTTGAGTGACATAGGTGATGTCAAACTCAGATAATAGTAGTTGCCATTTTGCGGTACGTCCAGTTAGTGTCGGCTTCTCAAAGAGGTACTTCAAGGGGTCCATCCGAGCAATGAGCCTAGTCGAGTAACTAAGCAAGTAGTGGCATAGCCATTGTGATGCCCAGACAAGGGCACAACATGTCTTCTCAAGGGTCGAATAGTTCGCCTCGTAACTTGTGAACTTCTTGCTAAGGTAATAGATGGCTCGCTCTTTCCGACCAGTTTCATCATGTTGCCCCAGTACACAGCCCATGGAGTTTTCTTGCACAGAGAGATACATTAGTAGAGGTCGACCTGGTGCAGGCGGAACTAAGACGGGTGGATTAAGCAAGTATCTCTTAATCTTGTCGAAAGCTTCTTGACAGTCTTCATTCCATTTTTTTGGCTCATTCTTCTTCAGTAGTTTGAATACTGGCTCACAGATTAGAGTTAGTTGTGCGATGAACCGACTAATGTACTGAATTCTCCCTAGGAATCCCCTGATCTCTTTCTCTGATTTGGGTGGCTCCATATTTATGATGTACTTCGTTTTAGCTGGATTGATTTCGATGCCTCTTCTATTGACGATGAATCCCAATAGCTTCCTTGATGTTGTCCCAAATACACACTTTACCAGATTAAGTCTTAGGCTGTACTTCCTTAATCGGTCAAACAGTTTCTTCAAGTTTACCAGATGATCCTCATCGAGGTTTGATTTAGCTATCATGTCGTCTACGTATACTTCTATCTCCTTGTGGATCATGTCATGAAATAAGGCAGTCATGGCTCGTTGGTAAGTTACCCCAGCATTCTTGAGACCAAATGGCATGACCTTATAGTGAAAAGTACCCCAAGGTGTAATGAATGTAGTCTTCTCTTGATCTTCTTCCGCCATTTTTATTTGATTGTAACCCGAGAATCCGTCCACGAAGGAGAACATACCGTGCTCTGCTGTATTATCGACCAAAGTGTCGATGTGTGGTAACGGAAAGTCATCTTTAAGACTGGCTCTATTTAGATCTTGGTAGTCTACACACATGCGTACTTTTCCATCTTTCTTTGGCACAGGAACGACGTTAGCGAGCCACTCAGGGTAGGTGGACACTACGAGAAACCCTGCTTGGAACTGCTTCATTATTTCGTCATTGACTTTAAGTGTCCACTCTGGTTTCAACCTTCGTAATTTCTGCTTGATCGGCTTGCTTCCTGCTTTGATAGGTAACTTGTGAATAACTAGATCTGTGTCTAAACCAGGCATATCTTGGTAGGACCATGAGAAGACATCTTGGTACTATTGTAAGAACTTTGTCATCTCCTCTTTCTGCTCAATCGTTAATAGGACTCCGATTTTAACGATCCGTGGGTCATCTTCGGTGCCTAGGTTCACTGAGTTTGTATCCTCTATATTTGGCTGAACACCTTTCTCGTGATGTTCTATGAGTTCTTTGATTTCTTTTGGAGGATATTCAACCTCTTCCTCTAACTCTTCTTCAATCCCCATCAGATCAAAGTCAAGCTCGAGGTCAAAGTCGTATTCATCTCTTTCATACTCTGTTCTATCACAAGATTCATTCAACTGAGAAAATTCTTTGGAAACCTTAGGTATTTTGAAGATTTCTGATTTTTAAAAATTTTTGAAAATATTTGATTTTTTTGAATTTTGGAGAGTTTTTTATTTTTTGAATTTTAAAAGATTTTTAATTTTTTTGAATTTTGAAATTTTTTTAATTTTTTTGGTTTGTGGGCTATCCGAATGCCTGAAACAAAATGAAGAAAAATCATGCAAATTCATTAGTGACGAAGGTGAGCCCCCAAAACAGCCTTGCCCCTAGGACAAGGGCTCATTATGGTCCTCGGGCAGATGAGATTTTGCTAATGGCATTTTTTTTGGAGACCGTAGGGATTCTGGACCCCATGGCGGCCTCATAAATGATTGGGTATTCCTCCCAATTCTTGAAAACTTACCCTTCTTCTGCAGGGTAGATATGTCGGGAGAGTGGCTCCCTTGATGGTTTAGATATGACCATCACTTCTGAATGACTGTTGTCAAGTTCGGGTACTTGTAGGGTGGGTGGAATTACGACAGATCCCCAATCGATTTGAAAGGGAGACAGTGAGCTTTCTTCTTCGCATATTGCGACTTCCGCCTTAGCGGGCTCTCTTTCTTCTTCCTTTTGACTCCGTTTGGAATTCCCTCCGAACAAGATGTCCATGCCATCTGTAAAGGAATGTGGGGACTCAACGAATGAGTCTTCTTACAATTGAATGGATTCGATACTTACAATACTTGGTTCTCCTGTGTGGTTTGTCGGTGATAGTTCTGATAAGTCATCTGACCTCTTCAAGGATTGTGGGAAGCTGATGCTGATGTGTGGTACTTTGCCCAAGTTCCATACATTAGGATCTCGGTTCTGTCTTCGTGCAAGTCGAAGCTCCCTCTTTTTATCATTCATATCAGAGATATCTTTCCTCGTAGGCTTGAAACCAAGACCAAAGTAGGGAGTGTGTTTTCGCATGCTGATCAAAGTGGCCCTACCTTTTCCTTTAGCCCCTAACCTTTGTTTCGGACGATATCCCGCCTTCTTCATCACTCGTCCGATCATTAGGTTCATTTTTGACCATTCTGTCCTTGTTTTCTCCTTCCCTCTTAGGATATGTTGATAGATGTGAACTAGAAAGTGTGAAACCCCTCTTTATCCCCGTTCATCTCTACATCGATATAAGGTACATCCGACGATCGATCGACTGGTATGAGATTTTCTGGGATGACAGATATCACCCTTTGTCCCATGATGAATTTGACACGCTGGTGTAAGGAAGAAGGGACTGTCCCTACGGTATGGATTCAGGGTCTTCCTAGAAGGAGATTGAATGCTGAGGGTATGTCTAGGATTTCAAACGTTACTTCAAACGTGCATGATCCAATAGTGACTGGGAGATCTAGTTCTCCTAACGACTCAGTTTTTCTACTATCAAAAGCCCTTACGGTCCTTCTAGTTGGCCTGAGGTAAGATAAATCTATGTTTAACTTGTGCAAAATTTGTAGAGGACAGATATTAAGAGCCGAACCATTGTCGATCAGTACCCTTGCTACCATCATACCTTTGCACATTACCATAATATGCAATGGTTCAATGTCCACACCCCTCGTTGATAAATTCATCCTTAGTGAAGGTGATCGGATTGGGGGTCATGATCTGGCCTACTGTCTTTTCCAACTCTTCTGGTGAGGTGGTCTCAGGTACATGTGCACTACTAAGGACTTTGAGTAATACTTCCCGATGATGCTCTGAGTTTAAAAGCAGGTCAAAGATACTGATTTGAGCTGGCATTCTGTTTAAATATTCTACTACGTTGTACTCACTCATTCGAATGAGTTTGAGGAGGTCAGATGCCTCTTTGTCAGTTACTCTGCTCTTCTTCTTCTATGGTTCCCCTTGTGGTATTTGTTCCTCCTCTACCAGCTTTTCTTTCCCTTTTTCTTTTCTTCTATCCTCTTCCTCATTCTATCTTTTTTATTCTTTTTCTAGTACTTTGTAGCACCTCCCTGATCTAGTCATATGCCCAATGTTCGTGATCATCGCCTCTTTCGACTTCTCAACTCCTGTGGATGTCACAATCATCGTCTCATAACTTCATGGGACGGTTTGACTTGAGCGGTATGAAAATGATTTAAGGGATATAATGGTCATGGGTTGAGGGTCTGGTTTTAGATGAAGGATAAGAGGTGGTGGATTAGGCTTGACGATTGATGTAGTGGTGTTTGGGGTTTGTGGGTTGGTGTAAGATAGGATGAGGGGTGGTCGGGAGGAAAAGCTTGAAGTTTGAGGGGTCGGTGCAGTGTAAGGTTGAAAGCGCCCTCGATCCGCGGGGTGCGCGGATCCGCTTTTGACCCTTGAGGTTTGGGAGTCGCCACCTAGTTATTGTGGTCTAGGAACCATACTGACTCTAACATGGATAAAAAGAACTAATCTACCATAAAAATCTGAATTCGGGGATCAAGTTACGGGGTTGGAAGGTGTTAGGCACCAACTCCGCCCGGCCAAAGCCGGTCTCTACTAAAGTCCCAAGTAAATTACATTGCTAAAACCTAGATAAAAAAATAAATAAAAATAAAAATTTACCTTTCCGATGGCAAGGACTTGGTTCCCTCAGATCTGACAAAAAGAGCTCCTTGTACCGTGCTCCCCTGCTTCGTTCTGTTTCCGGATTTGACTTCGGATCTCCGAGGCAAGGTATCTCCTTGTTTTTGAATCTGAATTCTTCAAGTTCGTTGCGGATTTGGGGGTGTTTTTAGAAGGCTTTTGGGTGTTTTCTAGACTAAAATTGAAGGAGGGATGTTAGTTAAGGAGTTGGGGCACCAAAACTAGGGTTTATGGGGGGCTAGGGGAGCTTCTAGACCTACTTCTCTTAGGGTTTTTTATTTGATACGAAAATAGGGTGTGAGCACCTCTATTTATAGATGTTTTTAGGGGTTGATTTGGATAGAGTTAGTGTTTAATTAGAGATCTTTTAATTAGAGTTGTGTTTTAGTTTGACTTGTTTTAGGTAGAATTACGTTTTAATTAGAATTGTTTTAAGTTAGAACTCTATTAGATAGAGTTATTATTTAATTAGAATTCTATTATGACTTTTGGTCTTATTTGATTGACTTTTAATGTTTTGACTTTAGTCTTAATTGATTGACTTTTAATATCTTGACTTCAGTCTTGCTTAATTGACTTTAATTTTGACTTCAGTCTCACTTGATTGACTTTAATACCTTGACCTTAGTCTTGCTTGATTTACTTTGATTTTTGGAGAACCCCTCCTCTAAAATATTTTAATTCTTTGGACCCCCAAATGGAGGGGTCCTTAAAGAAATATCCCACGAACCCTCAACAATTTTGCCTGAGAGTCCGATTAATCAATTTTTTAGGTTCAAAATTTTAAATTAATTTCACTAATATTTAAATTTAATTATTTAATGTTTTATTTATTAATTTCGGAATTTTTTATCATGAAAATTGTGAAATTACCGTTTTAACCCCCCGGAGAGGACTTTTCACGTTTTAAGTCGGTTTTTAATGTTCTAGGATGTTTTAGAATCGGTTTTTTCGTAGGAATTCAATGGAAATATTAGTTTTTGTTATTTATGAAATTTTTTGTGTGAAATGGTAAAAGCGCCCTCGATCCGCGGGGTGCGCGGATCCGCTTTTGACCCTTGAGGTTTGGGAGTCGCCACCTAGTTATTTTGGTCTAGGAACCAAACTGACTCTAAAATGGATAAAAACTAATCTATTACAGAAAATCTGAATCCGGGGATCATGTTACGGGGTTGGAAGGTGTTAGGCACCAACCCCGACCGGCCATTGCCGGTCTCTACTTATCCCAAATAAAGTTACATTGCTAATGACGAACCTAGATTAAAAAAATAATAAAAAAAAGCTTACCTTCGATCTGCAAAAGTACTATTCCCTCAGATCTGGTGAGAATGGCTCCTTGTACTGTATTCCTTACTTAGTTCTATCTCCGGATCTGATTTCTGATCTCCGAGGTAAGGTATCTCCTTCTTGGATCTGGGTACTTCGAATTTGTTGTGGATTTTTGGGATGTTTTTGAGAGGTTTTTGGGTGTTTTTTAGGCTAAAATCGGAGTAGGGGTGTTAGGGAAGGAGTTGGGGCTCCAAAATTAGGGTTTTGGGCAGGTTATGGAGGCTTCTTCACCTACTTTTTCTAGGGTTTTTTCTTTGATACGAAAATAGGGTGTGGAGGCTCCTATTTATAAAGTTTTTAGAAGCATTTAGGGTTTGATTAGGGTTTCTTTTAGGGTTTCAATTAGGGTTTTGACTTAGTCTTTAGGGTTTTAGGGTTTTGACTTTAGTCTTATGAGATTGACTTGATTAGTTTTAGATTAGGGTTTGGATTTAGGGTTTTGACCTTAGTCTTATGAGATTGACTTGATTAATTTAGATTAGGGTTTTGATTTAGGGTTTTGACCTTAGTCTTATGAGATTGACTCGATTAGTACCTTGACTTCAGTCTTGCTTGATTGACTTAATTTTGACTTCAGTCTCACTTGATTGACTTTAATACCTTGACTTCAGTCTTGCTTGATTTACTTTTAATTTTTGGAAACCCCTTCTATTATATCTTTAATTCTTTGGACCCCCAAATGGAGGGGTCCTTAAAGAAATATCCCACGAACCCTCAACAATTTTGCCTGAGAGTCCAATAATCGATTTTTTAGGTTCAACTTTTTAAATTAATTTCATTAATGTTTCACTTTAATTATTTAATGTTTATTTTAATTTAATTTTTTAATTTTTAATTATGAAAATTGTGAAATTACCGTTTTGTCCTTGGAGAGGATTTTTTACTTTTTAAGTCATTTTCAATTCCAGGATGTTTTGGAATCAGTTTTTCGTAAGGAATTCAATGGGAATGTTGGTTTTTGTCATTTATGAAGTTTTTGTATGACATGATCGTGAACTTTATGAGGGGGGTATTTTCGTAATTTTGTCAAATTTTGTGAAAATTGACGAAGGTTTACTTGGTTTCCATTTGTTGTTTTATGTGTTTGAACGGATTTTCCTAAGCGTAATGTAGGCTCTAAGGTTGTTTTGAGGTTAGGGGTATTTTGGTAATTTAATCATTTTTTATGATTTTTATCGTGAAACTTCTTTTTGGTTTGCAAGATGATGATTCTATGTTTCTGGGGTCGTATTTTCCTAGCGTAGCGTGGTTTCTAAGTTTTGTCAGTTCGAGATACCTCATCCGGATTTCTGAAACATATCTGGTAACAAAATAAAGCATTGGAATAGACATCCATCATTGGGAACCTTTACGATCGGGTTGACGACTTGATTAATCAGGCGGATGCAAAAATGGGGTGTCTACAGATGCCCCTCTTTGGCAGAGGTTGAAGCAAACTAGATAGCAAATCTATCTTGGTAGATTAGTGCGATATCCGAATGCCAAAAAGCTAGTGACAGTTCATTTTGCAGCCTGATTTAACAATTCGTCGGGGTATTCGGATCATTGAGCATAAAACTCTCCTCGAACTAAAAAAAAAAAAAATGTCAGGTCCTTGAGCGCGAGCTCTCACTAGCAGTGTCAGATCCTTGAATTTTAAAAAAATTCTCCTTAACTGATATAACAACTGTGCAAGTGTGTGGGCTCAAAATCTAAGATAGATTTCAAAGAGTTTGAGTTGGAAATGAGTCAAATCTGAGCATGAAGTAAATATAAACTGAGCATAATTCCAAGAAAACCCTTGGCGGTATCTGAGCATAGTTCCGAGAAAACCCTCGGCGGTAACTGAGCATAGTTCCGAGAAAACCCTCGGCAGCATCTGAGCATAATTCCAAGAAAACCCTTGGCGGCGTCTGAGCATAGTTCCGAGAAAACCCTCGGCGGCATCTGAGCATAATTCAAGAAAACCCTTGGCGGCATCTGAGCATAGTTCCGAGAAAACCCTCGGCGGCATCTGAGCATAATTCCAAGAAAACCCTTGGCGGTATCTGAGCATAATTCCAAGAAAACCCTTGGCGGCATCTGAGCATAGTTCCGAGAAAACCCTCGGCGGCATCTGAGCATAATTCCAAGAAAACCCTTGGCGGCATCTGAGCATAATTCCGAGAAAACCATCTGAGCATAATTCCAAGAAAACCCTCGGCGGTATCTGAGCATAATTCCAAGAAAACCCTTGGCGGCATCCGAGCAAAGTTCCGAGAAAACCCTCGGCGGCATCTGAGCATAATTCCAAGAAAACCCTTGGCGGCATCTGAGCATAATTCCGAGAAAACCCTCGGCGGTATCTGAGCATAATTCCAAGAAAACCCTTGGCGGTATCTGAGCATAATTCCGAGAAAACCCTCGGCGGCATCTGAGCATAATTCCAAGAAAATCCTTGGCGGCATCTGAGCATAATTCCGAGAAAACCCTCGGCGGCATCTGAGCATAATTCCAAGAAAACCTTGGCGGTATCTGAGCATAATTCCGAGAAAACCCCCGCGGGGGGTATCTGAGCATAATTCCAAGAAAACCCTTGGCGGCATCTGAGCATAGTTCCAAGAAAACCCTCGGTGGCATCTGAGCATAATTCCAAGAAAACCCTTGGCGGCATCTGAGCATAGTTCCGAGAAAACCCTCGGTGGCATCTGAGCATAATTCCAAGAAAACCCTTGGCGGTATCTGAGCATAATTCCGAGAAAACCCTCGGCGGTATCTGAGCAAAATCCAAGATAACCCTTGGCGGAAACTGAGCAAAATCCAAGATAACCCTTGGCGGCAACTGAGCAAAATCCAAGTTAACCCTTGGCGGAAGTTGAGCAAAATCCAAGATAACTCTTGGCGGAGACTGAGCAAAATCCAAGATAACCCTTGGTGGAGACTGAGCAAAATCCAAGATTACCCTTGGCGGAAACTAAGCAAAATCCAAGATAACCCTTGGCGGCAATTGAGCAAAATTGGCAAAGGAAAAAAGAATGAATTTGGAAAATACTGATTAGAATGAATTGAATAAATCTGGAAGATACTGAATCTGGAAGAGAAATGATCGAATCCAGGAATGATTGGATCTGGGAATACCATATTAGTTGATTTCTGGACACAGTCAAATGTGAGATCCGAAGTGCTTTTGTTTGAACCTCAAGGATTTATCCAAAAGTTTTATGAATTTAAAACTTGAGTTTTTATTTCTTTTGAACCTCATGAGTTTTTTGAAGAACTGTTATCAAGAAGGTAACCTTAAGTTTGAGGTTTTTAGGATTAACATTGCTCCAAGAACAAAATATCCCTAGTTTGACAATAAACATGGCATTGAAAATAATTGAACACATCATTAAAAAATGCCCCTAATATAAGGGGGTAAATTACATATTTAGAGGAAAAAGAAAAAATGCCCCTTGTATGAAGGTTTGAAATATTTGATTACCACAAGCGCAATAAAGATCCAACTTTTAATTTTGATTAATTTTATTAAAGATTTTGAGTCAGGCTCAAGAGAACAAAATGTTTCCTTTTGAGACTCATCATAGAATTCACCATTCTCTCCATTGGTTCACTTGGGGAAGTAAGAATTTTCAGATCGATCGTAGACAAGATACTTGTGGCTTCTGAATTTATGCCAGGTTTAAGCTGAGTATTGAACTTGATTATTCGATTTCTGATGTTTCAGCTCGAACTGCTCTCAGTTGGGATTTTCTTTTGTTTTTTTCTTTGTTGCTCTAACTTTTGCCTAGATCGCCTTTTCAGGTTTTCGATCTAGCGAGCTCTTCTTTTTTTTCTTTGCTCTAATTGTTGCCAAAGTTTTCCTTTCAGATTTTCAACCTTGCGAGCTTGCCTTAATTTTTGCCTAAGTCGCCCTTTTCGGGTTTTCAACTTAGCAGGCTTCATCATTTTTTTTTTTTATCTTTTTTTCTTTTCCTCTGACCTTCTAGAATCACTGTCTGATCATGGTCTACTACCCTCCTTGACTTTTCACACGGTACTTAGGAGGACTTTTATAGGTAGGCTTGGGACTAGGCATAAAATGAAAGGGATTTTGAGGCTCAAAAACCCAAATGCCCCTTGTGTGGCATTCATTTAAACTTTTTCTTGAATTTTCTTCCCCATTTTGGATGATATTTTTTTTTTTTTTTTTTTTTTAGATTTTTTTTCTTCATCAGGGAATCTATTTTTTTATTTTGATGTGGTCGGGCCTGAAGTAACTTCTCAGGTTGCCTACGTACCCCAAATTTTTGGGATCAGACCAAAACGTAGTTCAGAATTTTTCCCTCCCCTAGGTTAGGTGAACGGGCTGAGAAAGAAAAATGCATAATTTTTTTTTTTTTTGAAAATACTGCAAAGGGTTGAGAAAGGATATATTGAACTGGGTAATAGGAATTGATTCGGCCAAAAATGGCCTCCTTAAATGTAGTACCGCTTGATCTGGTCAAGGTTGGTTGGTTCTGGTAGTTCACTTCCATCATGATCTTGAAGTCTGACGACTTTTCCAGACAGTATTTCTTAATGAATGAATTTCTCCAATTGGGTTCAGACTTTCTCTTATAGTCGAGGAGGAGTGTTCAATTTTCTTTGAAGTCTGATAGTTAAATCCTTGACTTGTAAATGATGAGCTTTGACCTTTTTGTCAAATGCACGGGTGACTCTTCTTAGATAAGCTTGCACATGGTACAAAGCTTTAACTCGTTTTCTTCGATCAAGTTTAATTCTTCATGCTGCTGACGAACCCAATCTGTTTCTAACAAATGATTTTCCAACAAGACCCTGAGAGACGAAATTTCCATTTCAACTGGCAAGACTGCTTCCATGCCATACACTAAAGAGTAGGGAGTAGCTCCAGTAGAGGATCGAATTGAAGCTCGATATGTCCATAGCGTGAATAATAATTTTTCTGACCAATCTCGATGTGATTGACACAACTTTCCTGATGATAGTCTTGAGACTCTTACTAACTGCTTCAATCGTTCCATTGATCTGAGGACGGTAGGGGGATGATTTGTGCTCCTGGATCTTCAACTTTAACAACATAGAGTAATGATTTATGCTTTGAAGTACGACCCATTATCAGAGATCAGTTCAAAAGGTACCCCCATATCGACTGATAATATGTGATTTGAAACTCAAGATGTAGTAAGGATAGTGCTGATACATTTTATAACATCTTCTTTAATTCCATCGATATAGACGAGTATCTATTTCGTGTTGAACAACACCCAAGCTTGTACCTAGCATACCCTCATATGATCACACGAACAAGTCTTTTGAAATTTCTGAGTAAATTCATTATCCCCTCGTGTTCCTTTAGGGATAAGATGGTTTCTATTTGAATCTCTTTAGGAATTATTTTTTGTTTCGAGATCAAAGACCTTTCCTTTCTCGATTAAAGGTTGAGCCCGACTCTTATCTTCTTGTTCAGAAACGAAATCTATCAAATTATTAGTTAATTCGTTAATGCGCTCGAGGTATTCAAAAATTTCCTTTATCCGATCAATTTCAGATGGGACAACATACACCTCTATAGACTCAATGAACTAACTTGACTCAATAGGAAATAGTAGACTCAATCTAAGGAAGACATGACCTTGCTGGAAAAAGGGACTCGAGCTAACCCAAATAACTCTTGAAAATCAAGATAAGTACTCATACGAGTTTGATTAGGATTGAGGACTGAGATATTGCTTATAACCGGTAGGATTGAAGCACTATGATCTTTAAAGAACAACTGGACGATGTTGAGAAATTTTGAGGTTATTTCTGACTGTTGACTTGATATTGTCGTTTACTCTAACTGATCGGATTTACAATCCTACCTAGACGATGGACGATTGAGCTTAGATACAATGATAACCCTTAAACCTCTTTGAAAGTGAATTTAACCAATTTCAGTGTCACCCCTTGATAACATTTTAAATGAACCCTGAGATTTTATGAATTTTGTGCACCAATCCATTAAAAAGTTTATCCATTAATGATTATTCAGAAGAAAAAATTTTATGTTGCACTCTTGAAAAATATTGGAAAATAATGTTTTTATTTCACAAATCTGATTATTTTTTGCAACATTTTTGGGTAGTTTTCCCAGGGCATAAAAAACTTTTCATGCAAAAATAGATCTTTTGCAAATTTTTCCTTCTTTTTCTTTTCTTTTGGAAAATTTTCTTCTGAAAAATTTTTTCTCTGAAAAATAGTTTTTTATTTGGAAAGTATCTTCTCTTGGAAAATCTTGTTTTTATGGAAAACATTTTCTAGAAAACATTTTTTCTTAGAAAACATTTTTTCTAGGAATAACACTTTTTCTGGAAAACACTTCTTTGGAAAAATTTTTCTTAGAAAATACTTTCTTTTTCTTCTTTGAAAATTCGATTTCCATTTTGATTTAAATGGCCTGGTCCATCATGATTGTTGGATCGGGATGGACTGGGTCATTTATTGTAAAAGAATGGATTTTTTTATGGATCGGTACACCCATTTTACTTTTCAAAAGTAACATTTTTATCCTTGAGATCAATTATGCACTCGGATCTCATCATTCACATCACTTACATATTTCATCAATCAACGGACTCCATTCAATACAAACCCGGGAACACCCACGATAAGTTCGAGTCGTGACCTACTGGGAAGGTTTCTAGACTCTAAGCTTACTACGTGCAATGCATTTTCATCTAGCCACCTTGCCCAAGCACACCTATATACCTTTCGAGACGTGGTGACTTGGTTTGATATACCGTGTAGGTGATAATCTAAAACCTCAATTCACTTCTCTGAAGTCAAAAATAGCCAGTTTGATCTCCAGTTGAGAGGTGGCGCACAATGCTGAGCAAGGGCCCACTTAAATACCTCTCGTCTAGAATAGACGTAGTCTATCCCCTTCGTACAGTAGGGTACAGCGGGGCAAGATCTTGCTTAGGCACTGGTTTTGACCAAGAAGTGCAATTGATATACTTAGATTACCTTTTATACCTACGGGTACGAGTCAAGAGTTGTAGCTTTCATAAATGGTTTGGCATCCCACGAGGGGACCGACCACGTACTAGTACTACGTTGGCAGTCGGGACATGTGACTGTGTGGCTTACAATAGGTCAAAGGCTCAGGTCGCTCCAGCCTGGGTGCATCGATATACTTCTCAGAATCACCTGATCAGACGGTATTGATGCCCCAGTTCGATATACCCTAAGGTACGTGACTGGAGTTGTGGGTTCATGAATGACGTCGCATCTCGAAGAGACCGGGCCACGCACTAGTGCCACGTTGGCTAAATGGGACGTGTAAGTGAGTAAAGCAGTAACGTGCATGTGGTGTGTGTAAAGCAGGGTGGGGTGTGCCCGAGGC
>NW_028237392.1:0-27462 GCF_017979445.1 Akebia trifoliata
AGAGTTGTTATAGCACCCAAATTTTTACTTATTACACTCCAATTTATTAAAATATTTGTTACACACTAATTAAAAATTGAAACACATGCACAGTTTGACTCCTTCAACACTACAAAGCATTATAACACATTTAAACAACTTTAGCAGTTGTCTATTGTCGACAATAAATTTCTACGGATCTACCTCGAGATTCGTGAAATAAGATCGCAAATGATTTTATTGATTTTTGATGAAAAGTGAATACAGATCTCAGTGTTTCCTCTGATTAACAGTCAAATACAAAATAGTGATGACGTATGTAGTTTTTTTCTTCTCTCCGTGCTTCGCGCTTTATCGACTGAGAAGGTTGCTTGAACGGTGGTTTTGCTTTGTGCTTGATCTTCTGTAGAGACTTCTGTAGATCTTCTTCTCTCCGGGCTTCGCCCTTTATCGGCTGAGAAGGTTGCTTGGATTCCGGAGAAGGGCTTTATGCTTGATCTTCTCTTTAATCGGAGTCCGGATCTCTGAAGAACTTTTGCTTTGTCTCTGGAGGAGGGCTTGAGAGCTTCTTCTTCTCTAGAGGGAGAGCTTCTGTCTTCTGAGAGAAAGTGATCCAGATCCCCCTTCTCAATGAGAGAGGCTCTTGTATTTATAGACTTAAAGGTAATTTAGCTTTCCAATTATACCCTCAACTTAAGGAGGTTTAACTGATTTATTTAAAAAGCTAATTCGTTCAAATCCAATTTTATGGATTTTATGGATTATTATTGGGCCGAACTCATTTGTTTGGGTATAAGGCCCAATGCTTAATATGTGGATCACTTGAATTTGCTTAGGTCACGGACTTTATCTGTGAAAGCCCAAAACCCAGGTTTGTAATAGGCACGTTCCCATTTAATGGACTCAATTTGGATTTGAAGCCCATTATAAAATTAGGGATTTTTATTTATACAATTTGTAAAGGCCTCCTCAAAATTTTGATGCCTACAAATGCCCCCTCAAGGATGCATCATCGAATGTGAGGTTAAGGATGAGGTATCCTTGATTATGTCGACTGACACATGAAAGTTTCGAGTTAAAAAGGATTTGCCACGTGTCTTTGGAACCTTGTAGTAGGACCCTTTTTTTTTAAAGATGGGTGATCCTTGAGATCCGTGAACCCACATGAAGATGTATAACCCCAGTATACTTACCTTTCCCGTAGTTGAAATACATGAGATTAAATTCATGTGTTTGGTACATGCATATACTAGATGGTAACATCAACACTTCATCAAAAGCACTTGGAAATAGTTGTTGGGCTGTTTGGCTTTGAATCTTTCTTAGTTTCGTCATTGAAAGATTTTGGATGAGTATGGACTGTGACGATCTTGTTGATGAAAATCGAACTACAATTGATCGTGCCGCACGATAATCATTGATCAAGATATTTCCCATTTATACTCCATTTAATGCAATGTGGCCCATGTATTGGCTTTCAAAATCCATAAATTCATTTTCTTTCTTCTTTCCTCATGGGCTATATCATAATAGAAAAGTTAATTTCAATCAACGGTTTCTTTGAGCCCATTACATACACCACAACTAATACAAGCAAACTTATTTGCGTTAGTCGTATTGGATGTCAGGTGAATGCATCGAAATTTTACTTATTTATTTATTTATTTTATTTTTAAATCTTTGTAAGGTGGACTTAGTCTTAACAAAAAAAAAACAGAAGGCCCAACTTACAAATGACTTTGAGTTGGCCCATAATTAGTAGGTACCATAGGCAAGAAATTGTATCAACCTCAAATGCAATTTTCTTAAACTTTTGTTTTCTTGTTGAGTTGGGACAAGACTTGGAAGCAATTAAGTCCCATTAGAATTTGGTGTATCCAGTGTGCATGGGATCAATGCCACTTCTCAACAACTTTATTTTAACAGAACTTGAATACTGCCTCTTCAGCCCATCGTGTTTGGATCATGTATAGGAGCATTACCGCACTAACTTGGCCCAATGGGCTGTTTTTTTTTTTTTTTTTTTAAAAGGCTCATAGCTCTATGCTTTGTTGTTATTAGGCCCAATAGCCATGGATCAGGCCTTAAAACAATCATACAAGTCTTGGGCTTGGACTTTAGTAATGGACTAGGTTGGGCTTCAGCATAATTTGCGATATCAATATTGAGTTGGAGTTTAAAAAATAAAAGGTTGGAGTGCCGATATAAGTTTTAACAAAACTAAAACCCAAAACCTCTCTTTGACGCAGAATGCTTTTGAGAGCTTGATAGAAGCCTCTCTCTCTCAGATTTCAGCCACGAATTCGGCCATGGAAGGTGAGTTTCATAGATCTTGAAAACCGATCTTGAATCTCGACAACTTTCCATCTCTCTTGCTCTCTTTTCTTCTCTTCTTCCCCACCTCTTTGCCCTCATCACCGTGCCGAAGAAGAACTGCTTCTTCTTCAAACAGATCCAACGAGTTTTGATGAAGTTTTGCCGATTTCAAGAAGGATTCTTCGCTTATAGGTAGAGAATTCGTCTGCTACCGGTGTGATTGGGTCTTGAAGAGTTTTGGAGCGATTTGGATCATTGATTCTTGAAGGGATTGGCAGCAGCAAATCCCTTTCTTTGAAAGTTACTTGCTTGTAAGTAACCTCCACTTCTTCTCCTTTATTTATTATTATTTAAGCATCACTCCATGAAGCCGTGGAGTATTTACTTCATGAATCGACGAAACTCGATCAAGAACAAAGCCCATAAGAGCATAGTGCTTGTAACTGATGATTTAACATGTTTGTTCTTTTGATTCTTGACCTTTCCAAGGGATCTCAGATTGTTAGAAATTTTCTTTGACTTTGATTTTGATTAAAAGAAGAAGATCACCCTTCTCTCTGTCGAGAATATTCTTCAGAAAGAAAAAAAAAACTCGTCTTTATCGGAAATTTAACCATTCTTCATAATTTCAGAATCACGTGATTTCTTCTCCGGCATCTTAAAACTTGGTTGGGCTGTGATTGCTTTCAAAAGAACCATCTCGGTTTATCAATTTTAGGCGATTTAGAGGTAAGAATTTAGAAGTAAATTGGATCTTATGGCTGGATACGTGCAGCCTTGTCCTGCTTAAATTGAATATGTTCATCTGATAAACAAACAATGCCCTCTTCTCTTCTCTGTTTACCTCCACAGCAAAAAAAAAACAGATCTGATTTTTTATTTATATCCAATCTACAACAACATGTTCATGAATATAATTCATCTTTTTCTTTCTTTTTTTTAATCCAGGAAGAGAGTACGCCACACCATCGTGCCTTCATCGTTGCCATAGGTATGTCCCTTTCTTGTTATTTTCTATTTTCCAATTTTGATTTTACTGTATATGGAAACTAGAACAGGGCTATGCCATCTTTGAGCCATGCTACTCTTGCTAAGAAAGTAAAATCTCAAATCCAACCAAGGGTTGTTGAGTTCGACTAGCACTTCAAATCTGGGAGTTATGTCCATCTTGAAAACCTTGAATGAAGCCCAAAACAGAATTTTTTTTTTTTTATATATTCTTTTAGCCGTCATAATGGTTCATAACTTACAGATTGGTAAGCTTTAATCGGCTTTTGTTGTCTCCTTCTTTGAGCAAGCATCCATTATTTCCTATTAGATGCATATAGTGCAAAGTCACAAAATGTTGTAGTCTTTTTTTTAAAAAAAAAAAAAAGGACTCGATGAGTTTGATTCATTGTTTGAATCATCATAATCGAAGGAAAAGAAGATTGTTTGATTGATCAATTCAAGTCAAATAATATTGATTAATTTGACAAGAAGCTTGATTCTAAAAGTGCATTCTTGACCTCTTCCTTTAATTTCTTTTTTTTTAATGAAAATATCGCTTGACCACCCATGACGCAGTGACCTTTGCTGAAAGTATAACAAAATCCTTTTTCTTTTAAAAAAAGATTTGTTCAACAATATAATTAGAAGTCTTGGATATATATATAACCTTCTTGAATCAATTCCAACTTTGATTACTTTGTCATACTTTGTCTCTTTTCCTTATTGGGTTTTTTTTATGATTCAGAATTTGAGAATGAAATAACATTGAAACTTCTTTTTTTTTTTTTTTTTTTTTTACAGATCCAAGACTATCAATAATATTGATATAAAGATCTGATTTTTTTTTTTTTTCGTCGATTGCAGCTCGACTACAGCTTCGAAACCACAAGAAGGTATGGATCTTACTCATTCTTCCCATATATTTTCTTTGAACTTTGTTATCCTCGCATTTCCTTTCTTATGAATTGTAACCAGAATTACAAATTGAGAACTTATAACCCTTATCAGTCAACCTTTAGAACATTTATCTGTTAGTCTGCTTAGCGGTGGCCAATGTTGAATTGTTAAAAGTATTGCTTGATAAACGGTGTACACGTAGAAGAACCATGCGACGACCCATTTGTCCAGCTAGTTGACTGACCTCTAAAGTAACTGTTTATCAGTAATGCTTAGGAGGGGATGACGTCAACTGGCTGACAAACGTCAACTGGCTTGCAGGATTATGGGACACAAGACTTATGCACGTAGAAGATCCATGCGACGAACCATTTGTCCAACTAGTTGACTAACCTCTAAAGCAACTGTTTATCAGTAATGCTTAGGAGTGGATGACGTCAACTGGCTGACAAACGTCAACTGGCTGACAAACGTCAACTGACTAAAAGAAACGCGGTACACAAGCTTTATGAATGTAGAAGATCCATGCGACGACCCATTTGTCCAGCTAGTTGGCTGACCTCTAAAGCAATTGTTTATCAGTAATGCTTAGGAGGGGATGACGTCAACTGGCTGACAACGTCAACTGGTTAAAAGAATCGCGGTACGCAAGCTTTATGAATGTAGAAGATCCATGCGACGACCCATTTGTCCAGCTAGTTGGCTGACCTCTAGAGCAACTGTTTATCAGTAATGCTTAGGAGGGGATGACGTCAACTGGTTGACAAACGTCAACTGGTTAAAAGAATCGCGGTACGCAAGCTTTATACACGTAGAAGATCCATGCGACGAACTATTTGTCCATTTAGTTGACTAACCTCTAAAGCAACTGTTTATCAGTAATGCTTAGGAGTGGATGACGTCAACTGGCTGACAAACGTCAACTTGCTAAAAGAATCGCGGTACGCAAGCTTTATGCACGTAGAAGATCCATGCGACGAACTATTTGTCCAGTTAGTTGACTAACCTCTAAAGCAACTGTTTATCAGTAATGCTTAGGAGTGGATGACGTCAACTGGCTGACAAACGTTAACTGATTAAAAGAATCGCAGTACGCAAGCTTTATGCACGTAGAAGATCCATGCGACGAACCATTTGTCCAGCTAGTTGACTAACCTCTAAAGCAACTGTTTATCAGTAATGCTTAGGAGTGGATGACGTCAACTGGCTGACAAACGTCAACTGGCTCACGCAAGCTTTATGCACGTAGAAGATCCATGCGACGAACTATTTGTCCAGCCGGTTGACTAACCTCTAAAGCAACTGTTTATCAGTAACGCTTAAGAGTGGATGACGTCAATTAGCTGACAAACGTCAACTGGTTAGCAGCATCACAACGTCAATTGGCTGACAAACGTCAACTGGTTAGAAAAACCATGCGACGAATCATTTGTCCAGCCGGTTGGCTAATCTTTGAAATCAGAGCATTATTGAGCATGATGATTTTTTTTACTCATACTCTTATGTATCTCTAATCAATGTGACCCTAATACTTAATGAGACATATCACCCTTTTTTTTAATAAATGTATTTGGTCTCCCCCCCCCTTTTTTTTCAGAGATGGCTAGAGACATTATTTCCAAAGGTTTAAAGAATAAGAACCATTCCAAACGGAACTTACCGCGTGAAGGTTGGGTAGATGATCCTGCAGATCCTTCTCAAAAGGGAAAATGGCTTTGTTTTCCCCATGTTATGATAACCGATCGTTCAAGAAGAGGGAACATTTCATCTGTGGAGCTAAAGCTTGTTGTGCACACACCGATGACTGGTCCTTTGAAAGCACAAGATACAGAAAGGGACACATCACTTGATATGACAGTTTTAAGTGAGTATCCTCCAACAGCTGACTTACTCCCTGGAGATGAGATTGATACAGAGCGTCAGCCATCTTTATGTCATCCTCCACATCATGACCAAACTCGTAATTGTCCACAAGCTGTTTTGGCACAGAAAATCATGCAACGTTTCACTCGATGGGGTTCAGATATTGAACCTCGAGGCGACATTCGATATCTTAGTGGTTTTTGGGACTGGAGCTTGGATGTGAGCCATAAACTACAAAGCCGAAAATCGACAACTTTCCTTAGTGAAGCTATATTTGCAGCTAGTAAGGAGTACAGTCGTCCTAATGGCATGTATCGAGCTTTATGTGAGTTTTGGTGTCCCGAGACTAACACTTTTGTTACGGGTCGTGGGGAAGTTGGCATTTCTTTATGGGAAATGCAGAAGATTTCTGGGCTTTCTATCACGGGTGAGTATTATGAAGAGGTGGTGCCTAGTTTTGATGAACTCATGGGTTGCAACGGTGTTCTAGGTCTTCCTCTTTCTTGCCAGTATCTATTTAAGGCGTACGCTTTATTGATTTTTGAAAAGGGGAGTGACTGGTGTTAGCCACAGTGAATGGCTTGATTTCTGGTACACTAAAGCTGAACGGATTTCTAATCCTCGTCTGACAGTAGAGTATAAGGAGAGAGCAAAATCATTTTACTTTGATCGTAGTGGCCGTCAGCATCCCAGAACAAAATTACGAAGACCTTTTTCTTCTCGAGTTACTTTGGCTAAAGGAGGTCGTAAAGAGGGAGAAAATCCATTTATCAGGCTCGGTTTTCCTGCAAATCAGAATGTTGAAGATGAAGCTATGACAGCTGCATACCTCTCCTTGTGGTTGTGTCGTTTCGTTCTCCCCTGTGAGAATGGTGATCTTATTCGTCCAGGCACTTTCAAGGTAGCAGCATTGATGGCCCGAGGTACTACGTTCAGCTTGGTACCTCCACTTCTGTGTTGTTTATACAAAGGTCTAACTCAGACCTATTGGGGTATGAAAACACAGAAAGTTGTAGGTGCCTCCACGAGTTATTGTCCCCTTCATTACTTGTTTGGGTGGGTTGGACTTCATTTTCCTCGGGGAGTATTTGGTAGCATTGATGCTGACTTTGGACCTCCGTATCTGGTTCGCACAGCTGGTGTTTCCAACTCATACTTTTATTGGGAAGATAATGCTAAAGATGCGAGGAATCTGATCAGCACCATGGATTCTAGTGATTTTAAATGGCATCCTGAGGAGATTTGGCCACCAAAAGGTCATAGAAGGATGCGAACTGATGATGGTGATGATCCTTCTGAAGTTCAAGCTTTCATGATAAGCTGTCGTCCTGGATTTGTTATGTTTCGATATGGTGATGTTTGCGAGGTGGAAATGTATAGCCCTCACAGGTTTGCTCGTCAACAAGGCTTTCGTCAACGTATCCCTGGAACTCCGATTCCTTTCACAAGATCCGTGGATGGGATAGAGTTATACAGTTTATGGTTGTCTTTGACTCAGACCAAAAGTCGAGTCAATTTTTTTATTCCTCCAAAAGTGCAAGACATGAACCGGCAATTTGATAAGAGTTATAGGGATTGGTGGGTTCAAGATGTACTACCTCATTTGGATGCCCTTGATTTTCGTCTTCTTGAAGATAGCGTCTCCGTTCCGAACTTTAATTTTGATGAAAGAAAAGGATTTGAAGATCGTGAGGCACGTCGTGCTTTGCTTGTCACGCAAAAACCTTCTCGAAAAAGAAGAATAGAACACACTAGCATTGATGATACGCAAAATGTCATTGCAGAACGTAGATTGAAATTGCGTTTCAAAAAAATACTGCCGACTCCAACGACTACTCGAACAGAACAGGCCAACATTCTTGGGGTAGATGTAGAACAAGTTGTTCATAAATCAAGTCCCGTTGGTTCTTTGAAGCCTGTTGTTCAGACTGAGCCTAAAGATACGAGTGTGACTCCGGATAGGCAAGAAGCTGAAGCTGAGAATGATGTGTCTCCTAGGAAAGGTAATTTTACACACTTTTTTCCTTTCTTAGAAATTTCATGTTTTTTTTTTTTTTATTATTATTATTTTTTTTTTTAAATGTATAATCTTTTGTGATTTAATTGATCTCGCAGAATCATCAACAATATACATTCCATTGCCGATTTGTTCGCCTCAGAAGATTTTCCAATCCTCCCTGCCTTCTCGGGTATGGGAGATGTTTTGAATGTCAGTCATCTTAGTAGAGGGCTTTCGAAATTGATTGATACTGAAGACCCCTCAAAGAGTGATGGGGACGAGGTTTCTTCATGTCCTCGTCAAAATTCCCATGGCATTTCATCAACTTCAACTACACATACGGCTCCTATCGCATTGGCTTTACCTACTTCTAATAAGTTGGTTGATTCATCTGTGATTGTTCCGAAGTCACGTGGAATGCTTACTGTTTCTACCCAAACTCGACAAGCTTCTTTGCATGATAGTGACATCGACTTATGCGTTCAACAAGCATTACATAGAGCTCGTGATGAATTCCTTCGATCTAGAGTTGAGTTGATGCTCAATATTGGCTTTTCCAACCTAAGAGAATGGCAATCACTTCATATGCCTGCCATCATCTCTTCTCTCAAGAATGCTTTCAGAACTGATCCTATGCCTTTTGCTAACTTCTTCGAATCACTTATAACTGGAGTAGAAGCGTATCTTTCAAGACGAGAGAAGGCTTTATCATCTTTGTCAGCAGATGATAGGGATCTTCAGCTATCTGTCTTAGATCAGGAAGCTCAACTAAAACGTCAATCAGTGGATAGTTTACGTACGCAACTGACTGAAGTTAAAGATAAAGAAGTTGAACTGACTAAACGAGAAGTTGAGATAGAAATCGAGTTGACTCAGATCAGAGAAATGCTACCACAAGTCGTTGCTTCTAAAGAATCTCTTAATACTCAAGTTCAGGAAGAGGAGGAGGCTCTACTTACTGTTGAAGCGGAGTGTACTCGCTTATCTAATGCTCCAATCATTGATGATGATGAAATAGCTGCTTGCGAAGGAGAGAGAGTCTTTGAAGAAGAAGTTTTGGAACCTTACTTCTTTATATTAAGTTTATTTTATTTATTTATTTATTTTTTACTGTATAGGACTTAGGAAATTATAACATTGTTCACTTCATTTGAAATTAATAAAATTCCCCATTTTCCTTATACGAGTATATTTTTTTTTTTTGATGTGGTTGAACCTGAAGTAACTTTACAGGCTGCCTACGTACCCAAAAACGGGATCAAACCATAACGTAGTTCAGATGGATGCTCTAAGTTTTGCCTAGACCGCCCTCTCGGGTTTTCAATCTAGCGAGCTCAATTCTTTTTTTTTTTTTTTTTGGACCGTTCACAGTTTTAACTCATGCGGGTCAGGAGTATCATGTAGTTTAAGCTCGTACGATAATGAGCATTGCTAAACAGTTTAGGCTCGTGCCGAGGAGCATTGTCAAACAGTTTAGGCTCGTGCTGGGGAGCATTGTCAAACAGTTTAGGCTCGTGCTGGGGAGCATGATTCTTTCAAGCATAATATCGTTTGAGAAATTTCCCGTTGATTGGACCAAGACGTAATCCTTCTGGTGTTACAAGAAGATATGCACCATTAGTGTATACTTCTTTCACTACATGAGGCCCATCCCATTTCGGATCAAACTTCTTTCCAGAACGGTGTGAGAGGATGATTGGTCGTTGTACAGCGAGAACTAAATCGCCAACTTGAAAAGAACGTGGTCGAACTTTCTTATTGAATGCACGTGACAGCCGGGCTTGGTAACATTCTAGCCGTTGTTGTGCTTCCAATCTCTTTTCATCTAATGCTTCAAGTTCAGCCAGACGTAACTTAGCATTCTCATCGCAGGTCAAACCTTCTTGAATCGCAATCCTTAGGGAAGGTATCTGTCGTTCCAATGGGAGAACAGCTTCAACTCCATAAACCAATGAGTAAGGTGTGGCTTGTGTGGAGGTGCGGTATGAGGTTCTGTATGCCCATAGTGCTTCTCCAATTCGTTCATGCCAATCTTTTTTCGATTTTGAACAACCTTCTCAAGAAGCTTGCAGAGAGTTTTGTTGAAGGCTTCGGCGAGTCCATTTGCTGCAGCGTTGTACATTGTAGAACATCTCTGCTTAATGTTGAACTTCATGCAGAATTGATCCATCAGCGTATTGCTAAAAGATTTCCCATTATCTGTCATGATATATCGTGGAATGCCGTAACGGAAGACGATATTACTTTTGATGAAGTCAACTACCGTTTCTTTCTTGACCTCTCGAAGGGGAACTGCTTCTGCCCCCATTTAGAAAAGTAATCTGTTGCGGCGAGGATATAGAGATGTTGCCTTGAAGATTTTGGGAGTGGTCCAACGACATCAAGTCCCCACCCGTCAAAGGGCCAAGATGCGATTGTAGGATGCAATGGCTCCGGTGGTTGACGAATGTAATCTCCATGAAATTGACAAGCTTTACACCTCTTTGCATGGTTTAGAGAATCTTTCACCATAGTAGGCCAGTAAAATCCCATCCTCTTCAGACTGTGATGGAGTTTTGGCCCTGACTGATGTGAACCGCACACTCCAGAGTGTGCTTCTTCTAAAGCATCTCGGATTTCATCATCTCCGAGACATCTCATTAAGATATCGTCGAAAGAGCGACGATATAACTTATCATTGAAATATAAAAATCGAGGTGCCCTACGACGTATTTCGATTTTATGCTTTAGGTCGTCTGGCAGCTTCCCATGCTGTAGATAGTCGATAAGTGGCTGTCTCCAATCTTTGACTTCAGCTATTTCAACAACGTTTGCTTCGTGAGACTCACAATTTTCATCTATCAAAGGAGGTAATACCCACCGATGGCAGATAGGGATACTCATTGTCTCTCCTTCCGGCATAGCCAAACTTGCAGCAAGACTAGCTAAAGCGTCAGCCTGCTTGTTTTCAGCTCTTGGTATATGCCTAATGATGACGTCTTCGAATTGTCTTACCAGTTGTACAGCATAGCAGTGATAAGGCACTAACTCATGCTTTCGAACGTCATACTCTGTCGAGAGTTGGTTAATGACGAGTTGTGAGTCCCCATACACGTAGAGTTGGTGTAACTTCATCTCTAGCCCGAGTTCTAAACCAATGATCAGAGATTGGTATTCTGCAACATTGTTTGAACATAACTTCGTCAAGGCAAACGAGAATGGCAATACTTCATTTTGTGGGGTGATAAAAATTACACCTGCCCCCGCTCCATCTCTTCTAGCTGCGCCATCAAAGAACATTCTCCAAGCTGGAAGCACATCAATAGAGAATACTTCTTCGTCGGGCAAGTCGTGAGACAATTCCCATTCAGCCGGAATAGGATGATCAGCAAGAAAATCGGCTAACGCCTGCCCTTTTACCTTTTGAGGGATGTAAATAATTTCAAATTCTGATAAGAGAAGGGCCCATTTAGCTAGTCTTCCCGACAAGACTGGCCTTGTCATGATGTACTTGAGTGGATCAGCTCGCGCAGTGAGTCGGATTGTGTGCGACAACATGTAGTGCCGGAGTTTCTTTGTGGCAAAGATGAGCGCTAAACATGTCTTCTCAATGGGTGAATAATTTACTTCTGCTCCAACAAGAGTTCGACTCAAGTAGTAGAGTGCACCTTCTTTTCCTTCATCATTTTCTTGAGCCAACAATGCTCCTAGTGACATTTCTTGTGCACTAATATAGAGAATCAGTGGCCTTTCAGGAATTGGTGCAGAAAGAACAGGAGGCTTGAGAAGATACTCCTTGATGCTTTTCAGAGCATTCTCACAAGCTTCATCCCATTCAAATGATGTATCTTTCTTCATCAATCGACTGAAGGGATGACAACGCCCAGCTAAGTTTGAGATGAACCTACGAATGTAGGCAAGTCGACCTTGTAAACTTTTGAGTTCATGAATATTTTTTGGTGCCGGCATTTTTTGAATGGCTTCAATTTTATTTCGGTCGATTTCAATACCACGATGCCGAACCACGAATCCCAAAAATTTGCCCGAGGTAACTCCAAAAGCACATTTTAATGGATTCATCTTGAGCTGGTACCGTCGTAATCTGTCGAAGGTATCACGTAGATGTTGTAAATGATCTTCTCTTTTCCTGGACTTTACTACTAGGTCGTCAACGTAACATTCCACCTTGTCATGTAGCATGTCATCAAAGATTTTCTTTTGCATAGCTCGCTGGTAAGTGGCACCAGCATTCTTAAGTCCAAAAGGCATAACTTTGTAACAATATATACCTTTTGGGGTACGAAAGGCTGTAAGCCTTCGTCTTTTGGCGACATTCGAATTTGATTGTAACCAGAAGATCCATCCATGAAAGACAAAGCTTCATGTCCTGTGGTTGCATCAACCATAAGTTCTATGATTGGGAGGGGAAAATCGTCTTTTGGACATGCATTATTCAAGTCGCGAAAATCGACACATACTCGAATTTGTCCATTCTTCTTTCTTACTGGAACTATGTTGAAATCCAGGTTGGATATTTTACTTCTCGGATGAAGCTAGCTTCTATCAACTTGTTGACCTCTGCCTCAATCTGTGATATCAACTCTGGTCGAAAACGACGTTGTGCCTGTTTTATTGGGCGAACTCCGTGTTTAACTGCGAGCTGATGAACAGCGATCTTCGGGTCAAGTCCTGGCATTTCTTTGTAAGTCCAAGCAAATACATCTCTGTACTCTTGTAGCAATTTGAGGTACTCGGATTCTTCATGCTGGTTTAGAAGAGTACTGACGAACGTGGGTCGCGGCTCTTCAATTGTCCCAAGATTTATTTCTTTTAAGTCGTCTACAGTGGCTTGTCCGCCTTCTTAAAAAATCGGTGGAGCATCTTCGAGTTCTTCATCTGACGACGTAGAATCTTCTTCAGAGAATTCCTCAATGGTAATATGATTTACCGAAACGACATCTTCAGAATTGTCTGTTTCAACAGTTGAAGCTCTGTTGTTGCTCGTTTGGTTTGTGAAGATGATAGTGCGTCGTTTCACAACCAATGCATCTGATATCGAGACTTCTAAAGTCGTTTGTCGTTTCATGCGAGATGGAATAGTGCTATGCAAGCCACTACTATCTTTATGCTCCACATGTTTATTCATTGGCTTAGGTCGACGTCGCGATTCTTTTCGTATTTTTACCCCAACATTCTGACCAAGTCTAGATATAGCAGACGCACGAGGTTTATGAATCCGTACATCATGATGATCATCTAAAGCACCTAATCGGTCAAATACCGACGTGGTCGAGACGTGGCCACCAATTCGATCAAAGACCGATGTTCGTGGAACTGGTGTTTCTTCAGACTCATCAATGATTTCTACTGTAGTATGTTGCGAAGCAGCCGTCTTCATCTTGAAAATTTTGATTGGAGCTTCTGACGTATACCCTAGCCCCGCTCGTGTGAATGAAACCTTTTCTCCAGCTCGAACGAGTTTGACTTGTGTTGAAGTTAAACCATGAATTTGATCAGTTGGTAGTAGTTCACCCAATCGTACGGGTTCACCTTTTCCGTAACCAGCAATTTCGAATAACTTTAAAGTTTTAGGACCGAACCAACTTTTGGACTCTACTTTTACGAGGTTGTCTTCATGGTTCTTTGCAATTGACGTAGTTGGGACAACGTTTTCCACGGGTGTCCTTACTATGTAAGATTTTTGGAGAGGTGTAACCGGGAATGTCAACTCTTCTTTCAACGTCTCCAATTCGATTTTAGAGACAGGAAGTTTAGTCTTTGAAGAAATCTCTTCGAAAGGTGATTGTCCCGGCTTCCGTCTCGATTGTGGCACGTAGCAAAGCATTGGGGTTGGCGATACAACTGTGGATGATGCGTCCACCATTGATTGACCCACTTTCATATGTCGAGTTTCTAGTTCTTGCTTCTTACTTCGTTCTTTTTGAAGCGGAGGACCGGGAGAAATCTTATCGGCGTCATTCATAGCATGCTTTCCTTTGTCAGGTTTTTGCTTACTCGAAGGAGGTACCGAAACTGGAAGTGCTTCTTGAATGACATCCCCTTCGAAATAGAATTTCGCATCTGCAAATTACGTTTCTGCCTTGTCAAACGGTTGATCTTCGGCTATTACACGCTTCTGCACACCATCTTGGTAATACTTGAAGCATTGATGTAATGTGGATGGTACTACTCCAGTTTCATGTAGCCATGGTCGACCGAGAAGTAAGTGATATGAAGTTTTACAATCAATCACGTGGAAAAGCGCTGTTGACTCCAAATCTGCAATAGAGAGCTTGACTCTTATCATGCCGATCGCTCTTTGACCTCCCAAGTTGAAGCCCTGAATCATCAACTTACTGCGAGCAAGTTGATCTGATGAGATGCCAACTTGTTTCATAGTACGAATTGGCATGATGTTGACCGCAGAACCACAATCTAGGAGGATTCTTTGAATTTTAGTTTCCCTCACATAACCTGTAACATAAAGCGGCCTATTGTGAGGTCGAGACCCCAATTGGAGATCCTCGTCAGTAAAGGTGATTGTGGCCATGCACAAACCATCTTCTGGTAGATCTATGTTAGGTTGAACTTCTTGCTTTGATTCAGTTGAGCTTTGCTTTGAAGTAAGCTGAATTTTTTGAAATTTACTGGACAAATCTAAGTCGACCTGCGAATCTTCTGTTTTCGAGGTGTTATTGTCTTTCTCAAGTTTCTGGTCTCCATCACAGGAAGATCCAGCATGTTCTTCTGATCTACTATCGATATCATCTTCAAGCACCTCCGCTTCCACTTGATGACATGAAACCGTGCAGACTTCCTTTAAGAGCTTCCTTGGTAAGAATTCTAAAAGAGTAACCGGCACACGGGGAGGTTGTTGAAAGATGTCTTCAGGGTCTGCGGGCGGAACTCGGAAAGCCTTCTTCTTTGTTGCTCTCTTTCGTTTCTTTGACCCTGTACTTGGTTTTGACTTTCTTCTCTTTCTCTTTGGCTTCGAAATAGAAGGAGTCGGCACATGTGTAGGACGTCTTTTTCGACGAGTGACAACTGTCCACCCTTCATCATCAACTAAAGCAGACTCTGAGATGTCTGACTTTGATTTTGAAGCCGAATGAGATTGTAGTCCTTATTGAAGTGAAGTGGGAAAGGTGATGATTTTTCTTTGATGTGGCCTTGCCCCCAGCATGGGATGGGCCTTTTCAACATCAAAATGTACGGACATGAGTTGTGATGGTTTAGGTAAAATTTTGGTGATCTGAGGAGATGGAATCTGTGTAGCATACTGACTTGTCAAGAGTATTAGATCAAAAGATCCAAAAGTGATAGAGGTCATGTTGGAAGTAGCAACATTTTCGACACAGTCAAGTTCAATTTTCCCTTGACGTGCCAAATCCATAATCTTCTCCTTGAAAACGAAGCATTTTTCAATTGGATGACTGATCACCCTGTGATAGCGACAATACTTCGGATCATTGTCGCGACCTGCTTCCTCGGGTCGTTTGGGCACTGGAAGTTCAATGAGCTTTAATTTCAGCAACTCTTCGAACATGCCCAAGACATCAGCATCAGGAAAAGGGTACTCTTTTGCTTCAAGCTCTTTGAGAGTCTTCCAAGCTTTTCCTTTTTCTTGTGTTGAATCAGCTCGCGGCTGATCTTCTCTTCTCTTACCTGTGATTTTGACAGGTTTGTTGGTAGTGGTGGATAAGACTTCTTTAGTTTTGAAGGACTTCCCATCCTTCTTTTCTTGCCTTCGAGGCTCGCTTAGTCGTGGAGTTTGATGCACAGCTATACTCTGCTCCATGTCGTGGGCTCGAGTAGCTAGCTCTTCAAAAGTGTGTGGCTTGATTCCTTTCAAGATGTAAAGGAGTTGCCAGTGCATCCCTTGAACACACATCTCGATAGCAGAAGATTGCGAGAGTCGATCCATACAGTTGAGGGAAAGATTTCTCCATCGCTCTATGTACTCGATGACTGGTTCATCCTTCCTTTGTTTGACAGCGGCGAGCTCCACCATACTTACTGTTCTTCTAGTGCTGTAGAAGCGGCCGAGGAACACCCTCTCAAGTTGATCCCAACTATCTATTGAATGGGTTCCAAGTCAGTGTACCAATCGAACGCATTGCCGCGGAGGGAGCGAACGAATTGTTTCACCATGAAGTCACCGAATGTACCGGCGTTATTGCAAGTTTCGATGAAGTGGGCAATATGCTGCTTTGGATTGCCTTTTCCTTCGAACTGTTGGAATTTTGGTGGTTGATATCCTGCCGGAAGACGCATTTGTTCGATGCGTTGAGTGTAGGGTTTGGAGTAAACCAATGAGGATTGTGGCATGCCCCCATACTGAGCACGAATGGTGTCAGTAATCATTGCTTGCAGTTGTTGAACGGAAAGCAAAGCAACAGAGCCTTGTGGTGGATCTCGAGTAGCTTTTCGTGAACCAGAATAGTCTGCTCGTTGTTCCTCTTCGTGCGGAGCCATGTATGCTTCAGGGGTGAATCCTGGAGGACGTGAGGGTCCAGTACTCGACTCATTCTCTTTGTCTTTCTGCTCCAAACGGCTGGCGAGAGTTGCTATTTGAATATCTTTTTCTTCCATTGCTTTTGTTAACTTGTTGATGGTGTCTACCATCTGAGCAACTTGTTCCTCCATCGTTAGTGCGCCAGCTGTCATTACTGCTCTGATGGATGTGTGAGTTTGTGACGGAGAAGTGATCGATAAAGATCTAGATGATCCCTCGCTTGACTTCGAATCAGATCCAGAATCTGACGAGTTGTCTTCTACCATGTCCGCCCACGATTCTTTCGTGGTAAGTGCCGTTTTCGTGGTACGTTTCTTGGAGTGATGCTGGAGAGGCTCCATTAGCTTGATTCCACCAGTCTTTGTCTTTGTTCGTGTCACATGATAATCGCGACTAGTAACTTGATCAGATTCAAGATTGGAAGAAAGGGTTTTCTTACCTTTCTCAGTAATGGCAGATGCGATAGCGTTGACGTTGCGAGATGCCATTGATGCTTTAGGTGATGTTCTTGCAGTTGACTGAAAGATGAGAGGTTGAGATGGTCCCACCGGGCGTGCCAAAAATTTGTCGACAATAAATTTCTACGGATCTACCTCGAGATTCGTGAAATAAGATCGCAAATGATTTTATTGATTTTTGATGAAAAGTGAATACAGATCTCAGTGTTTCCTCTGATTAACAGTCAAATACAAAATAGTGATGACGTATGTAGTTTTTTCTTCTCTCCGTGCTTCGCGCTTTATCGGCTGAGAAGGTTGCTTGAACGGTGGCTTTGCTTTGTGCTTGATCTTCTGTAGAGACTTCTGTAGATCTTCTTCTCTCCGGGCTTCGCGCTTTATCGGCTGAGAAGGTTGCTTGGATTCCGAAGAAGGGCTTTATGCTTGATCTTCTCTTTAATCGGAGTCCGGATCTCTGAAGAACTTTTGCTTTGTCTCTGGAGGAGGGCTTGAGAGCTTCTTCTTCTCTAGAGGGAGAGCTTCTGTCTTCTGAGAGAAAGTGATCCAGATCCTCCTTCTCAATGAGAGAGGCTCTTGTATTTATAGACTTAAAGGTAATTTAGCTTTCCAATTATACCCTCAACTTAAGGAGGTGTAACTGATTTATTTAAAAGGCTAAATTCGTTCAAATCCAATTTTATGGATTTTATGGATTATTATTGGGCCGAACTCATTTGTTTGGATGTAAGGCCCAATGCTTAATATGTGGATCACTTGAATTTGCTTAGGTCACGGACTTTATCTGTGAAAGTCCAAAACCCAGGTTTGTAATAGGCACGTTCCCATTTAATGGACTCAATTTGGATTTGAAACCCATTATAAAATTAGGGATTTTTATTTATACAATTTGTAAAGGCCTCCTCAAAATTTTGGTGCCTACATCTATAATTATGATTATAGAACTCTTTAATTATTTTTTTCCAGGCAAGCAAAGCTGTCGAATATTCATGTTTACACTGCAAAACAATCAAGTATTGCATCGAGAGAGGTTAGTTTTGGTATTTTAATTTGAAAAGGTACGGCAATTGCTTGAGAGAGAGAGCACCACCAAATGGGAGGTTAGTTTTGGTATTTTACTTTGAAAAGCTACAATAATTGCTTCAGAAAAAGAGAAAACCTTCTTGGACGTTGACCTCTCTCATCTTATCTCATCTCATCTCATCTGTTAAATACACTAAAAACTTCATCTGTTTCTTAACATCAAGTAATGGAAGAAACCTTAGTCACCTCCTTCCTTGACAGATTGAATTATTTGTTGATTCAGGAATCCGAAATAATTTATGGTCTAGAGGATCAAATCCTACTTCTTAAGACCAAATTTTCAGATCTAAAATCTCAAATCCAACTTTTCACCCAGGAACTCATTGAAATCGGTTACTTTTTAAGTGAAGAAGAAGATGCCACCACCACCACCACCACCAACATAAGCACAGAATTGAAAAAATCGATTCAAAATTGGTTGGGTACGGTCAGAGATACCATGTACGACGCAGATGATGGTACCGATCAATTCATCACTCGGATGAATAGCGAAGATCGGGAAGTGGCTGGTGATGTGTTCCAGCGTGAATTACGGATGATCAACGAATGTCTCGTTGAAATTCTTCGTGGCAAGTCTCAATTGGATCAGTCAATTGCATCGATTGAACATAGAGGAGAGGTAAACATCAAGAGTTCTTCTTTTGCTCTGAAATTCAGTTCTTTGCCGTTTTACCTTAAATCCTGCTTAATGTACTGTCGCATCTTCAATGAAAATTACTGGGAATCGAAAGAAAGATTGATTCGGCTATTGATGGCCGAAGGTCTAATTCAAGAAATTCCAGGAGAGAGAATGGAGGATACAGCCGAAGAAAATATCAACAAGTTAATCGAACTAGGAATGCTTCAAGTTCCATCTAAAGAAACGATTGCTTGTGCTGTCCCAATCCCATACCTCAATTTTGTAGCAGGAGATGAAACAGGTATCCCTCTCAATATTCGTCGACTATTGATCAAGACAAATTCAGAAACAGGTAACACATTTGAACTGAACTTGAACAATATCCGTATTCGATCTATAATTATTTTGGATAGTGACTGTTCAATTAGCCCTATGAATTTCTTGGAAACTATGTTCCACCGTTTGAAACTGTTGCGGGTGCTGGAACTAAAATATGCCAAGTTGAAGAGCTTGCCAGAAGAAGTGGGTAATCTGATACATCTAAGGTATCTAGGCTTGAGGTGCTGTTATGATTTAAAAGAGCTTCCAGATAGTCTATGTAGTCTTGGAAATTTACAAACTTTAGATATTACATATTCTGAAATAAATGTACTACCGAGTAGAATTATGAATCTTCTACAATTGAGGCACCTTCTAATGGAAACATTTCATTCGGTTTTGATCCCAACTGGGTTAGGGCGATTGACGAACCTCCAGACTTTGAGTGGTTTGTACGCCGGAAGTAGCATTGCAAGCGAGTTAAGTAACTTAACACAACTAAGAAAACTTGGTGTTATTTATTTGTCAGAATTAGAAGATGAAATTGAGTTATATGCTTCTATAATGAAGATGACTGGACTTCTCTCCTTGACTCTATCAGCTGGGAACACAAGTCATTATGTAGGATTCTCCTTCAATAGTCAACTTCTCCCCTCTTTTGAACATTTCTCTCCTCCGCCTTGCCTTAGAAATCTTCGTCTTTTCGGGTGCCTACAAGAAATGCCCGACTGGCTCAGTTCAATGGAAAATCTTACCGAACTAGAGTTAGCCAACTCTGACTTACCTGAGATCCCAACTTCTATCCTCCAGTTCCTTCCCAACTTAAAACATCTCAGTTTGAATGACGCCTTCACAGCAAAACATATGGGTAGAGAATTTTTCAGGTCTGGTGGGTTTCCTAGTCTGGAATTTCTCATGATTCAATCACAATCTCTAATTGAATGGATAGAAGTTGAAGAAGGAGCTTTGCCAAGCTTGAAGTGCCTCAAATTCCATAATTGTTGGAGATTGAGGACTCTACCTGAAGGTTTGCAATTAATCACCACACTCGAAGAATTGGAAATTTGGCCTTCGCATGGTGATCTTGCACGGAAGTTGAGTCCCAACGGAGGCAGAGAGAATTACAAAATCAAACACATCCCAGTGACAAAAATGTTTTGATTAAATTCCCCCCTTTGGGATTTAATTTCTATGAGATTATGTTGATAGACAGCAAAAGGGATGTTATTATCAAATGGTTAGTGCAACTATTATTATCATTGATTTCTTATATCATTGTACTTTAAAATATAAAATGTCCTTTATCCAAATTTCTGAATTGTTGTGCAAAGTGCTTTGTCGTGTTAAATTGGAATGTTGGATGATCTTGATGTATGGGATTCCATTTTTTTAACCATTATGAAGCATGGTTAGGTTCTAAACTCGTTGAAGAGATATATTGGGCAAGTCATCTCATTCTTGGTGGCAATTGAGTGAGAAAATTGCATTGAATCATTCGAGATCCGCTATGACTCGGCTCTTTGAAAATCATGGCCAAGTTTATAGGAACTCTGGCCATTTTGCATTCTATATCTTCTAATAATTAAATGGTTGCGATCTATTTAGAATAAGATTTTGGTTTAGCACTTGACTATCTATATATTAAAGATTTAATATACATGCATATTTAAACTTCCAATTTCCATAATACAATCATTACTCTTGTTGGTAAATTGAAAATGCTTAGATGGCTAGAAATTAATAATAAAGCTCATCGTGGTTCAGAGGTCCACCAACGACTATTTAGCAGGGGTATTTAGGATATTTCACTATTAAGAGTATAGTAAATTAACATGAACATGATTTGATCATTCAATATATTTAATCCCCCAATCAGAAGATAATTATTTTGGGAAGTGTACTGTTTCTTTTATTTATCAATTGTTGATTTATGAACACCAAGTGAAAAAAGTCTACATTTGACAGTCCAAGGCCGTCAAATATCGTAAAATTCGACGGACCAAAGCGTCGAATTTTTCATTGTCAAATTTTTTTTTCGATGGATTGAAATCATCAAATTAATGGAGGATGGGAGAAATTTGAAGACTATAAGCCATCAAATGGGGAACTTTAATTTAAATTTTTGGGCTTTGCCCGTCAAATTTTCTTGTCAAAATTTTCAGTTTTCGCGTAGTTGAATAAGTTCTACTTAAAACTTAAATGGAATCAACTGAATTAGTCTTCAATAGAATCTGATTAAAAAAGAAATATTAAAAAACAAGTTTCCAAATCATGGGACGAAATCTTCTTAATCACAGGGGACAACACACTTTCCAAATTGTGTACAAAGTCATTAAAAACGATTTTAGCAAATAAGTTATTTTTAAGAAAAATGGCCCTTAAAGTCAAATTTCTGAAATTACAGATCAACAACTCTCCATTTTTGAAATATGGATCATTCATGGTCTTGTTTTTTAAACTTCATCCTTGAAAAGATTTTTTGTAACTTCCGTTATAATTATTATCTAAAAATACTAGAAATACCCTTAATAAGTTAAGTTATTATATTATATATGTCCAGACACAATAACCGACATCAAGAGTCCTCCCTTTCTTCATCATCAATACAGAGTCCAATTTTGATATTGGTGGTGGGCCCCATTAAAGGTTTGTGGTTTGTACCACTACCCACGCATGGAGCAACATGTGTCCAAACAAGCCACTTGGTCACCTTTAAATTTAAATTGTCCATTGGTTTATGTTTGATAAAGAACCACGCCAAAAGTGGTATCAATATTCTCGAAGTGGTCCTCAATTGATGTTGGTAATATTTATTTTTGGATCAATTCATATTTTTTTGAGTCGTGATAGATTAACTTGAAAAAAGTCATTCGAAATTCACTCGTTGATGTGATATAAGCACAGAACCATGATATTTTTTTTCTCGGGATACAAAAAGACAAGGGCGAAACTAGTAAGGAGCTTGTGGGGACAATTACCCCTACAAAAATTGTTTGGATGGTTTTATATATCCTTTAATTTGAGATACCACGTTATTTTCTATTGGAATTTTTATTTTATTATTTATTTATTTTCATTATCAAAATTATTTTATGGCATTTTCACATATACAAATTTTATATAAATATTGGATTGTAATTTGTTCAAAATATTAAGGATAAAATTGAAAACCATGCTAGTGGTCTAGCATTGGTTACCAACATCAAATATGATGGGTCAGTGAACATCTTATCAAAATTTAAGTGGTATTCACCTAATACTAGAATTCTACGATGGGTAGAAAATCTAGTATCATCTTTTATAAATAGGTGGTCGTCCCTCCCCCCCCCCCCCCTTCTTTACACACAAATTAAAATTGTTCAAAATATTAAGGATAAAATTGAAAACCATGCTAGTGTCTAGCATTGGTTACCAACATCAAATATGATGGGTCAGTGAACATCTTATCAAAATTTAAGTGGTATTCACCTAATACTAGAATTCTACGACGGGTAGAAAATCTAGTATCATCTTTTATAAATAGGTGGTCGTCCCTCCCCCCCCCCCCCCCCCCCCTCTCTACACACAAATTATTCTATTATTGAGATAGAGGTTCCCATCACTAAAAGTGTAGGCAGAATTGGGGTAATGCACCTATTCTTCGCAGATCAAAATCAACGTATTCTTTACGGATAATCGGAAAAGTGAATCCAGGTATTTTACAATTATTGCTTTTCGATTTGATTATTCTATTGTTTGTTCAAGATCAAATCCTAGATCCATGTCTATTAGGTTCATAGTATTTTAATAAACAATTGGTATCAGAGCCACTCTGGATTTGTTCTTATTCAAAATTGTTGATTAAATTTGATTTGAGTAGATTTAATTTTGAAATAAATATTTTTATTTATTTATTGATTTATTAAAGTCGATTTATTCAAAAATAAATTCTGCCATTTTTTTTCTTCAAAGAAGATTAACGAAAGCAGAGATTTTAAATCTTGTTCTGCCAATCTAAAAGAATCAAACTTGGATTAAATTCTAAGTCGAATTTAAATCAATCTTGATTAAATCTTATACAAATCCAGATTTATTTTGAAATAAATCGATTATTAATTAGAAATCAAAACCTATACAAACCTACTTATGAATCTGAAATCAAAGAGATTTCAGATTTGTTTAAAATCGATTAAATAAAATAAAATAAAAGGAAAGGAAATTGGAAACTCTTCAAATCACAAATCAGTCGAAGAGATCTATCGTTCAGTAGCACAGGGTTTCAGTCGCAGGTTACTGGACGTTTTCCGGTGGCCGTTTAAGTCCTCCGATGTCGACGATCAGCCCTGCCGGTCGGCGATTGGGTGGCTGCGATTAGGTGGCGGCGCAACTAGGGTTTACAGCAAATTTGTTTTCTTAATGAAGAAGATGATCGACCGTTTCATTCAGTTTTTGGGCCAACCCGATTCGGGCTTCGGTTGGGCTTCTTTGTTTAGTTGGGCTAAGCCCGATTTAGTTTACGTTTTGGGTCGAGCTTAATTCATTTTTCGATTTTGGGCTAAGCCCGATTCATATTAAACTAATGTTTAAACGTCTGTTAGGTTAAACCCGTTTCAGACTCAAACCGACCCACTTATCCAACTCGTTTGGGTCAACTCCTGACCCGGTTCAAGTCAAACTAGTCCAGTCGAATCGGTTCAATTGGTTCAAGTTGAATCAGCACATTAAAAAAAATAAAAACATTTTCTTTTTAAAAACTTTGAAAAATCATAACTAATTCGTTTTAACTCCGATTTAGACAAAACAAGAATCTATTCTGAATATTTTTTTGAGATTTATTAAATAAAAATATTAAAATAATTCATTGACAATAACATATAACAGTAAAGTTCAGATTTAGTTGTACCCTTTTGGAAAATATATCTATAATTACTTTCTTTTATATTGAAAATTTAGTTGTTATTTTTAATGTACCAACATGCAAAACAAGAATAATTAGAAAATAAATTTAGATATATTAGGGTATAGGTCTTGCCTATAGGGGTTTAGGAAGACACTTTGAGTGATCGTTCAAGGAATGTGATGGAAATAGAATAGTAGTATGTCTAAAGGTGATCGTTTTATAGAAATTACGGGTTCTTGAATTCTGAGACTTAGTGTGTCACTACGATCACTTTGTGAAACTTTTTTTTGCATGAAATCACTTATTTCTACCTAAAGGTGATTTAAGGATTTTTGCATAGATCAAGTAAATAAAATAGTCACAAGTGTGAAGGAGAGATAAGGATAACCCTCTTGCCTAAAGGTGTAGATAGTATTTGGATTGAACTGGAACATGAGTGGCCAGGTCTATGTGCGTACTCCAACACAATTTTAGGGAACATATAGCATATTGAGATCTCAGTCCAAAGGCGAATCTTGATGATGCAACTTGTTTGTACCTGCAAAGTGGAAAGTTTCACCCTTAATAAAATACTTTAAAACGATTCGATCAAAACCCCTGGTACAAATTGAAAGAATTGAATCTTATAGTATATATTAATGTTTGACCATATTCTAATTCAGTTATGGATGGGTCATTGATTCAATAGAGTCTGGTAGGGATTGAGCCCCTTAATTGTTCTAATTATTTATCCTAGAGGATGAATATTGACATCTTGCTGGGATGCATGGATTTTGATTTTGTTCTCTTTGAGGGCATGCCACCGACTCCACTTCTAGATTCTACGGAGTTGGTGAGGACCAATTTTGTTAAATGGGAAAAGACTAATAGATTGTCTATGATGATCATTTGAACATCTATTAGTGAGACTTTTTGAGATGATATTCAGACCACATATACAACTAAAAAACTATTGCAGATTATAAAAAACAGTTTGCGGGAGCAAAGAGATCTATTCAGTATAAGTATTTGGGTCAGTTAATGAATCTGAAGTATAATAGTAACAAAAATGTGCAGGAACATATTCTAAAGATGTCAAAGCTCGTCATTGGTCTCCGTGAGCAAAGGATTATTTTTTTAGATGACTTTTTAGTTCATATGGCAGTTTTATCTCTGCTTAAATCTTTTGATACTTTTAAGGTCAATTACAGTGTACAAGAAACTAAAAGGGATTTGAATTAGTTGAATTCTCTTTATGTTACTGAGGAAGCAAGATTGAGAGGATCGAAGGTTGAGTCAGCTCACTTGGTAGTTCATGCAAGTAGTAAGAAAAATTTTAAAAATAAGGGTTTCAAGGAAAGCAGCAACAAGAACTTTAAGCAAGGAAAAGAGTTCAAGGGTTTCAAGAATCAGAAAACAATCAAGAAAAATATAGAGGCTAAGAAAATAGATAATATAAATTGATGGTTCTACAAGAAGAATGGACATATGAAGAGAGATTGCTTTGCTTATAAGAATTGGTTGCAAAATAATCTAGAAGGGGTTCGTCAGCAAGAAACTGAGCCTTAGCCATCTTCATGTTTGGGGGTGTCTTATCGAGGCAAAGCTGTACAATCGAAATCAGAAAAGCTTGATCCTCGAACGACAACTTGTCACTTTCTTGATTATTCCAAAAGATCGAAGGGTTATAGATTTTTCTGTCCATCGAGACATATGGAGATAGTTGAAACCAATCGTGCTAAGTTTCTTGAATATAGTCAAAATAGTGGGAGTAAAAAGCGAAGGAATATTATATTTGAAAAAAACGTAGTGATACACCAATATGCTTTATTCCGCAACCCTTACCTCATTTGGTGGCATCACCTATATGTACAATTGTTGTAGAAGATGTAGCAATCCAATCAGAACCTAATTCCCAAGCGGTGGTGGTCTCAATTCCACAACCAATCATTCCCATTAGGAGATCTACCCGAGAACGCATACCCACTATTACAAATGATTATGAGGTGAATATACAAGAAAGAGATGCTATCAAAGGTGATATAGATGATCTTTCAATATTCAAAGAAGCAATGGACTCAAATGAATCTTAATTCTGGCAGGAAGCAATGAAAGAAGAATTGAGATCTATGAAAAAGAAGTATGGGAACTAACGACGCTTCCAGACGGTTGTAAGATAATGGAATGTAAATGGGTTTTCAAATTTAAAAGAGATTCAGAAGGTAAGATCGAGAGGTTCAAAGCAAGACTTGTAACGAAAGGTTTCAAGGAAAAGCTAGGTATTGACTTCAGTGAAACTTATTATCCAGTTTCTTCTAAAGATTCACTGGGGATCATTTTGGCGATAGTGGCACACTATGATTTAAATTTACATCAGATGGATGTAAAAACTACTTTTCTGAATGGTGAACTAGATGAGGAGAGTTACATGGAACAACCTGATAGTTTTAAAGTTGGTAAAAGTGAACATCTTGTCTGCAAGCTGAAAATATCAATTTATGGGTTGAAACAAGCATCAAGACAGTAGTACTTGAAATTTTATCAAGTGGTGACCGGATAAGGATTTAAAGAAAATATCGTCGATAAGTGCATATATCTCAAAATGAGTGGGAGTCGATTCATCATTCTTGTACTTTATGTTGATAAATTGCTGACAAACAATGATGTTCATTTCTTATGTGATACAAAATATTTTCTTTCCAAAAAAAAATTTGATATAAAAGATATGGGGGTTGCTTAATATGTTCTAGGGATTAAAATTCACAGAGATAAACAAGTTGGGTTTTTAGGTTTGTCACAAAAGGCATGCATTAAAAAGGTGCTCAAAAGATTTGGTATGGATAAATGTGCTCCTAGTGAGGCTCCTATGGTAAAAGGATATGTATTCAGCCAAGATCAGTGTCCCAAGAATAAGTTTGAGAAGATGGAGGTCAATGCATCAGAATATGTCTCAATAGTCGGTAATCTTATGTATGCAATGATTTGCATCCGACCCGATATCAATTACATCGTTAGTATGCTTGGGAGATATCAGCAAAACCCTGGTATTGCTTATTGGAGAGAAGTAAAGAAAGTACTTCGATATTTGTAGAGAGCAAAAGATTTTATGTTAGTATACAAAAAATTGAGTGAGCTTCAAGTTGTTGGTTGTTCTGATGCAGATCATGCTAGATGTTGTGATAACTTGAAGTCTACTTCAGGTTATATTTTCATGTTTAGGCATGAAGCTATCTCATAGAAAAGCTCAAAACAGACTATTCTGACATATTCAACCATGTATTCAGAGTTCATTGGATGCTACGAAGCAACCCGTCAAGTAGTTTGATTGAAGAATTTTATCGGTGAATTAAAGATTGTGGATTTCATTGATAGACCTATTGTTATCTATTGTGATAACAATGATGCTACTGATTTAGCAAAGAATGAAAAGTGACTAAAGGAAACAAGCACATCGAAATAAAGTACATTTTAGTATGTGAAAAGATTCGTGAAGGATTGATCGAGATTGTCAAGATAGATTCTAGCAATATAATAGCTAACCCTCTCACAAAAGGACTCCCGCCAAAGATTTTCAAAGAACATGTGACTCGT
>NW_028237393.1:0-26737 GCF_017979445.1 Akebia trifoliata
GTAAAATTAAAGATAACCCTGGCGGAAACTGAGCAAAATCCAAGATAACCTTGGCGGAAACTGGGCAAAATCCAAGATAACCCTTGGCGGCAAATGAGCAAAATCCAAGATAACCCTTGGAAAAACTGAGTAAATTCAAGATAACCCTAGGCGGAAAACTGTGCAAATTCCAAAGAAACCCTTGGCGGAAACTGAGCAAAATCCAAGATAACCCTTGGCGGCGACTGAGCAAAATCCAAGTTTACCCTTGGCGGCAACTAGGCAAAATCTAAGATAACCCTTGGCGGTAGCTAAGCAAAAACGAAGATAACCCTTGGCGGCAACTGTGCAAAATCTAAGATAAACCTTGGTGGAAACTGAGTAAAATCAAAGATAACCCTAGGCTGAAACTGTGCAAAATCCAAGATAACCCTTGACGGAAACTGAGCAAAATCCAAGATAACCCTTGGCGACAACTGAGCAAAATCCAGGATAACCCTTGCCGAAAACTGAGCAATATCAAAGATAACCATAAGTGACAACTGAGCAGAATCCAAGATAACCTTCAGCGGAAACTGAGAAAATCCAAGATAACCCTTGGCGGCAACTGAGCAAAAATCAAATATAACCCTTGGCGGCAACTGAGCAAAATCCAAGAAACCCTTGGCGGAAACTGAGAAAATCCAAGATAACCTTGGCGGCAACTGAGCAAAATCCAAGATAACCCTTGGCGGCAATTGAGGAAAATCCAAGATAACCCTTGGCGGCAACTAAGAAAATCCAAGATAACCCTGGCGACCAACTGAGCAAAATCCAAGATTAACCCTTGGCGGCAACTGAGCAAAATCCAAGATAACCCTTGGCGGAAACTGAGCAAAATCCAAGATACCCTTTGCGGCCGCAGATAAAAAATCCAAGATAACCCTTGGCGGCAACTGAGAAAATCCAAGATAACCCTTGGCGGACAACTGGGCAAAATCCAAGATAACCCCTGGCGACAACTGAGAAAATCCAAGATAACCCTTGGCGGCAACTGAGCAAATCCAAGATAACCTTGGCGAAAACTGAGCAAAATCCAAGATAACCCTTGGCGGCAACTGGGCAAAATCCAAGATAACCCTTGGCGGCAACTAGGCAAAATCCAAGATAAGCCTTTGGCGGCAACTGGGCAAAATCCAGATAACCCTTGGCGGCAACTGAGCAAAATCAAGATAAGCCTTGGTAGGAACTGAGAAAATCTAAGATAACCCTTAGCGGCAACTAAGAAAATCCAAGATAACTTGGCATGGGTAAAAACTGGGAAAAATCCAAGAGATAACCCTTGGCGGAAAACTGGCAAAATCCAGTTAACCCTGCGCGGCAACTGGCAAAATCCAAGATAACCCTTGGCGTCCACTGAGCAAATTCCAAGATAACCCTTGGCGGCAACTGAGCAAAATCCAAGATAACCCTGGCGGAACTGACGGAAACTGAGTAAAATCCAAGATAACCCTAGGCGAAACTGGGAAAAATCCAAGATAACCCTTAGCGGAAACTGAGCAAAATCCAAGATAACCCTTGGCGGAAACTGAGCAAAATCCAAGATAACCCTTGGCGGCAACTGGGCAAAATCCAAGATAACCCTTGGTCAGGCAATTGCCAAATCCAAATAACCCTTGGCGGCGATGAGAAAAATCAAAAGAAAAACTCCATGTTTATCCTTGGGGCAACTGGGCAAAATCCAAGGTAACCCTTGGCGGCAAATGGGCAAAATCTAAGATAACCCTTGGCGGAAACTAAGCAAAATCTAAGAAAACTCTTGGCGGCAACTGGGAAAAATCTAAGATAACCCTGGGCGAAAACTGAGTAAAATCAAAGATAATCTTAGGCGGAAAATATGCAAAATCCAAGATTACCCTTGGCGAAAACTGAGCAAAATCCAAGATAACTCTTGGCGGCAACTGAGCAAAATCCAAGATAAACCCTTGGCGGCAACTTGAGGGGCAAAATCCAAGATAACCCTTTCGGCAACTGAGCAAAATCAAGATGCCCCTTGGCGGCAATCGAGCAAAATCCAAGATAACCCTTGGCGGAAACTAAGCAAAATCCAAAATAACCCTTGGCGGCGAACTGAGCAAAATCCCAGATAACCCTTGGCGGCAACTGGGCAAAATCCAAGACCCTTGGCGACAACTGAGCAAAATCCAAGATAACCCTTGGCGGGAACTGAGCAAAATCCAGATGACCCTTGGCGGCAACTGAGCAAAATCCAAGATAACCCTTGGCGGCGGAAACTGAGCAAAATCCAAGATAACCCTTGGCGGCAGCAACTTAGCAAAATCAAAGATAACTCTTGGCGACAACTGAGCAAAATCCAAGATAACCCTTGGCGGCAACTAAACCAAATCCAAGATAACCCTTGGTGGCAACTGGGCAAAATCCAAGATAACCCTTAACGGCAAGAAGGTAAAATCCAAGATAACCCTTAGCGGCAACTAGGCAAAATCCAAGATAACCCTTGGCGGCAACTTAGTAAAATCCAAGATAACCCTTGGCGGCAACTGAGCAAAATCCAAGATAACCCTTGCCGAAAACTGAGCAAAATCCAAGATAACCCTTGTCGAAAACTGAGCAAAATCCAAGAAAACCCCTGGCGGCAACTGAGCAAAATCCAAGTCAACTCTTGGCGACAACTGAGCAAAATCCAAGATAACCCTTGGCGGAAACTGAGCAAAATCGAAGATAACCCTTGGCGGCAACTGGGCAAAATCCAAGATAACCCTTGGCGGCAACTGGGCAAAATCCAAGATAACCCTTTGCGGCAACTTAGCAAAATCCTAGATCACCCTTGGCGGCGACTGACTAAAATCCAAACTTACCCTTGGCGGCAACTGAGCAAAATCAACGTTAACCCTTGTCGGCAACTGTGACAAATCCAAGAAAACCCTTGGCGGCAACTGAGCAAAATCCAAGATAACCCTTGGCGGCGACTGAGCAAAATCCAAGTTTACCCTTGGCGGCAATTGAGAAAAATCCAGGTTAACCTTTGACGGCAACTAAGACAAATCTAAGATAACCCTTGGCGGCAACTAAGCAAAATCCAAGACAACCCTTGGCGGAAACTGAGCAAAATCCAAGATAACCCTTGGCGGAAAGTGAGCACAATCCAAGATAACCCTTTGCCGAAAACTGAGAAAAATCCAAGATAACCCTTGGCGGCAACTGAGCAAAATCCAAGATAACCCTTGGCGGCAACAGAGAAAAATCCAAGTTAACCCTTGACGGCAACTGAGACAAATCCAAGATAACCCTTGGAGGCAACTGAGCAAAATCCAAGATAACCCTTGGCGAAAACTAAGCAAAATCAAAGATAACCCTTGGCGACAACTGAGAAAAATCCAAGATAACCCTTGGCGGCGACTGAGCAAAATCCAAGTTTACCCTTGGCGGCAACTGAGCAAAATCCAAGTTCACCCTTGACGGCAACTGAAACAAATCAAAGATAACCCTTGGAGGAAACTTAGCAAAATCGAAGATAACCCTTGGCGAAAACTGAGATAAATCTAAGATAACCCTTGGCAGCAACTAAGCAAAATCCAAGATAACCCCTGGCGGCGACTGAGCAAAATCCAAGTTTACCCTTGGCGGCAACTGAGCAAAATCAAAGATAACCCGAGGTGGAAACTGTGCAAAATCCAAGATAACCCTTGGCGGAAACTGAGCAAAATCCAAGATAACCCTTGGCGGCGACTGAGCAAAATCCAAGATAACCCTTGGCGGCGACTGAGCAAAATCGAAGTTTACCCATGGCGGCAACTGAGCAAAATCCAAGATAACCCTTGCCGAAAACTGAGCAAAATCCAAGATAACCCTTGGTGGCAATTGAGCAAAATCTAAGATAACCCTTGGCGGCAACTGAGCAAAATCAAAGATAACCCTTGGCGGAAACTGAGCAAAATACAAGATAACCCATTCCGAAAACTGAACAAAATCCAAGACAACCCTTGGCGGCAACTGGGCAAAATCCAAGATAACCCTTGGCGGCGACTGAGCAAAATCTAAGTTTAACCCTTGGCGGCAACTGAGCAAAATCCAAGTTAACCCTTGACGGCAACTGAGACAAATCCAAGATAACACTTGGTGGCAACTGGGCAAAATCGAAGATAACCCATGGCGAAAACAGAGTAAAATCTAAGATAACCCTTAGCGACAAGTGAGTAAAATCTAAGATAACCCTTGGCAGAAACTAAGCAAAATCCAAGATAACCCTTGGCGGCAACTAAGCAAAATCAAAGATAACCCTTGGCGGCAACTGAGCAAAATTCAAGATAACCCTTGGCGACAACTGAGAAATATCCAAGATAACCCTTGGCGGCAACTGAGTAAAATCCAAGATAACTCTTGGCGACAACTGGGCAAAATCCAAGATAACCGTTGGCAGCAACTGGGCAAAATCCAAGATAACCCTTGGCGGCAACTGGGCAAAGTCCAAGATAACCCTTGGCGGTAACTGAGCAAAATCCAAGATAACCCTTGGCGGCGACTGACTAAAATCCAAGTTTACCCTTGGCGGCACCTGAGCAAAATCAACGTTAACCCTTGACGACAACTGAGACAAATCCAAGAAAACCCTTGGCGAAAACTGAGCAAAATAAAAGATAACCCTTGGCGGCAACTGAGCAAAATCCAAGATAACTTTTCGCGGAAACTGAGCAAAATCAAAGATAACCCTTGGCGGCAACTGGGCAAAATCCAAGATAACCCTTGGCAGCAACTAGGCATAATCCAAGATAACCCTTCGCGGAAACTGAGTAAAATCAAAGATAACCCTAGGCGAAAACTGAGCAAAATCCAAGGTAACCTTCGGCGAAAACTGAGCAAAATCAAAGATAACCCTTGGCGACTACTGAGCAAAATCTAAGATAACCCTTCGCGGCAACAGAGCAAAATCAAAGATAACCCTTGGCGACAACTGAGCAAAATCAAGATAACCCTTAGCGGCAACTGAGCAAAATCCAACATAACCCTTGGCGGCAACTGAGCAAAATCTAAAACAAACCTTGGAAAAAATTGAGAAAAATTCAAGATAACCCTTGGCGGCTACTGAGAAAAATCCAAGATAACCCTTGACGGCGAAAGAGCAAAATCCGAGATAACCTTTGGCGGTAACTGAGCAAAATCAAAGATAACCCTTGGCGGCAACAGAGCAAAGTCCAAGATAACCCTTGGCGGAACCTGAGCAAAATCCAAGATAACCCTTGGCGAAAATTGAGAAAAATCGAAGATAACCCTTGGCGGAAGCTGAACAAAATCCAAGATAACCCTTGGCTGCAACTGAGCAAAATCCAAGATAACCCTTGGCGGAAACTGAGCAAAATCCAAGATAACCCTTGGTGGCAACTAAGCAAAATCCAAGATAACCCTTGGCGAAAACTGGGCAAAATCCAAAAGAACTTTTGGCGGCAACTAGGCAAAATCCAAGATAAGCCTTGGTGGCAACTGGGCAAAATCCAAGATAACCCTTGGCAGCAACTGAGCAAAATCCAAGATAAGCCTTGGTAGGAACTGAGCAAAATCTAAGATAACCCTTGGCGGCAACTAAGAAAATCCAAGATAACTTTTGGCGGAAACTGGGAAAAATCAAAGATAACCCTTGGTGGAAACCGGGCAAAATCACAGTTAACCCTGCGCGGCAACTGGGAAAAATCCAAGGTAACCCTTGGCGTCCACTTGGCAAATTCCAAGATAACCCTTGGCGACAACTGACCAAAATCCAAGATAACACTAGGCGGAAACTGAGTAAAATCCAAGATAACGCTTGGCGGCAACTGTGCAAAATCCAAGATAACCCTTGCCATCAACTGAGCAAAATCCAAGATAACCCCTGGCGGCAACTGAGCAAAATCGCAGATAACCCTTGGCGACAACTGAGCAAAATCCAAGATAACCCTTAGCGGAAACTGAGCAAAATCCAAGATAACCCTTGGCGACAATTGAGCAAAATCCAAGATAACCCTTGGCGGCAACTGGGCAAAATCCAAGATAAGCCATGGCGGCAACTGGGCAAAATCAAAGATAACCCTTAGCGGCAACTAAGCAAAATCCAAGTTTACCCTTGGCGGCAACTGAGCAAAATTCAAGACAACACTTGGCGGCAACTGAGCAAAATCCAAGATAACCCTTGACTGGCAAAATCCAAGATACCATTTGCGGCAACTGAGAAAAATCCAAGATAACCCTTGGCGCAACTGAGCAAAATCTAAGATAACTCTAGGCGGAAACTGGGCAAAATTCAAGATAACCCATGGCGGCAACTGAGCAAAATCCAAGATAACTTTTCGCGTAAACTGAGCAAAATCAAAGATAACCCTTGGCGGCAACTGAATAAAATCCACGATAACCTTTCGCGGAGACTGAGCAAAATCCAAGATAACCCTTGGCGGAAACTGAGCAAAATCCAAGATAACCCTTGGCGGCAACTGGGCAAAATCCAAGATAACCCTTGGCGGCGACTGAGCAAAATCCAAGTTTACCCTTGGCGGCAACTGAGCAAAATCCAAGATAACCCTTGGCGGCGACTCAGCAAAATCCTAGTTTACCCTTGGCGGCAACTGAGCAAAATCCAAGTTAACCCTTGATGGCAACTGAGCAAAATCCAAGATAACCCTTGGTGGCAACTGGGCGAAATCCCAGATAACCCTTGGCGGCAACTGGGCAAAATCCAAGATAACCCTTCGCGGAAACTGAGTAAAATCAAAGATAACCCTAGGCGAAAACTGAGCAAAATCAAAGGTAACCTTCGGCGAAAACTGAGCAAAATCAAAGATAACCCTTGGCGGCAACTGAGCAAAATGCAAGATAACCCTTGGCGGCAACTGGGCAAAATCCTAGACAACCCTTTGCGGCAACTGAGCAAAATCCAAGATAACCCTTGGCGGCGACTGAGCAAAATCCAAGTTTACTCTTGGCGGCAACTGAGCAAAATCAAAGTTAACCCTTGACGGCAACTGAGACAAATCAAAGATAACCCTTGGTGGCAACTCAGCAAAATCCACGATAGCAGTTCGCAGAAACTGAGAAAAATCTAAGATAACCCTTGACGACAACTGAGCAAAATCCAAGATAACCCATGGCGGAAACTGAGCAAAATTTAAGATAACATTTGGCGGCAACTGAGCAAAATCCAAGATAACCCTTGGCGGCGACTGAGCAAAATCCAAGTTTACCCTTGGCGGCAATTGAGCAAAATCCAAGATTACCCTTGGCGGCGACTGAGCAAAATCCTAGTTTACCCTTGGCAGCAACTGAGCAAAATCCAAGTTAACCCTTGACGGCAACTGAGCAAAATCAAAGATAATCCTTGGTGGCAACTGGGCAAAATCCAGATAACCCTTAGAGGCAACTGGGCAAAATCCAAGATAACCCTTGGCGGAAACTGGGCAAAATCCAAGATAACCCTTGGCGGCAACTGAGAAAAATCCAAGATAACCCTTAGCGGCAACTGGGCAAAATCCAAGATAACCCATGGCGGCAACTGAGCAAAATCCAAGATAACCCTTGGCGGCGACTGAGCAAATTCCAAATTTACCCTTGGCGGCAACTGAGCAACATCAAAGTTAACCCTTGACGGCAACTGAGACAAATCCAAGATAACCCTTGGTGGCAACTGAGCAAAATCCAAGATAACCCTTGGCGAAACTGAGCAAAATCCAAGCTAACCCTTGGCGAAACTGAGCAAAATCCAAGATAACTCTTGGCGGAAATCGGGCAAAATCCAAGTTAACCCTTGGCATCAACTGAGAAAAATTCAAGATAACCCTTGGCGGAAACTGAGCAAAATCTAAGATAACCCTTGGTGGCAATTGAGAAAAATACAAGATAACCTTGACGACAAAATAAAAGATAACCCTTGGCGGTAATTGGGTAAAATCCGAGATACCCTTGGTGGCAATTGAGCAAAATCCAAGATAACCCTTGGCAGCGACTGAGCAAAATCCAAGTTTACCCTTGGCAGAAACTGAGCAAAATCCAAGTTAACCCTTGACTGCAACTGAGCAAAATCCAAGATAAGCCTTAGCGGTAACTCAGCAAAATCCAAGATAACCCTCGGCGGAAACTGAGCAAGATCCAAGTTAACCCTTGGCGTAAACTGAGCAAAATTCAAGATAACCCTTGGCGAAAACTGAGAAAAATCCAAGATAACCCTTGGCGGAAACTGAGCAAAATAAAAGATAACCCTTGGCGGCAACTAAGCAAAATCCAAGATAACCCTTGGCGGCAACTGAGAAAAATCCAAGATAACCCTTGGCGAAAACTGAGCAAAATCCAAGATAACCCATTGCGGCAACTGAGCAAAATCCAAGAGAACCCTTGGCGGCTACTGAGCAAAATCCAAGATAACCCTTAGCGGCAACTGAGCAAAATCCAAGATAACCCTTAGCGAAAACTGAGCAAAATCCCAGATAACCCTTGGCGGCAAAATCCAAGATAACCCTGGCGGCAACTGAGAAAAATCCAAGATAACCATTGGCGGCAACGGAGCAAAATCCAAGATAACCCTTCGCGGAAACTGAGCAAAATCCAAGATAACCCTTGGCGGAAACTGTGCAAAATCCAAGATAACTCTTTGCGACAACTGAGCAAAATCCAAGATAACCCTTGGCGAAAACTGAGCACAATCCAAGATAACCCTTTGTGGCAACTGAGCAAAATCCAAGATAACCCTTGGCGGCAACTGGGCAAAATCCAAGAAAAACCTTGGCGGCAACTGGGACAAATCCAAGATAACCCTTGGCGGAAACTGAGCAAAATCCAAGATAACTCATGGCGGCAACTAAGCAAAATCCAAGATAACCCTTGTGAAAACTGAGCAAAATCAAAGATAACCCTTGGCGGCAATTGGGAAAAATCCAAGATAAGCCTTGGCGGCAACTGGGCAAAATCCATTATAATCTTGGCGGCAACTGAGGAGAATCCCAGATTACCCATGGCGGAAACTCAGTAAAATCAAAGAAAACCCTAGGCGGAAACTGAGCAAAATCCAAGATAACCCTTGGCGGCAACTGAGTAAAATCCAAGATAACCCTTGACGGCAAAATCCAAGATAACCCTTGGCGGCAATTGAGCACAATCCAAGATAACCCTTGGCGGCAACTGAGCAAAATCCAATATAACCCTTGGCGCAAACTGAGCAAAATCCAAGATAACCCTTGGCGGCCACTGGGCAAAATCCAAGATAACCCTTGGCGGAAACTGAGAAAAATCAAAGATAACCCTTGGCGGCAACTGAGCAAAATCCAAGATAACCCTTGGCGGCAACTGAGAAAAATCCAAGATAACCCTTGGCGGAAACTGAGCAAAATCCAAGATAACCCTTTGCGGAAACTGAGCAAAATCCAACATAACCCTTCGCGGCAACTGAGCAAAATTCAAGATAACCCTTGGCGACAACTGAGCAAAATCCAAGATAACCCTTAGCGAAAACTGAGCAAAATCCCAGATAACCCTTGGCGGCAAAATCCAAGATAACCCTTGGCGGCAACTGAGCAAAATCGAAGATAACCATTGGCGGCAACGGAGCAAAATCCAAGATAACCCTTCGCGGAAACTGAGCAGAATCCAAGATAACCCTTGGCGGAAAGTGAGCAAAATCCAAGATAACCCTTGGCGGCAACTGAGCAAAATCCAAGATAACCCTTGGCGGCAACTAAGCAAAATTCAAGATAACGCTTGGCGGAAACTGAGCAAAATCAAAGATAACTCTTGGCGACAACTGAGCAAAATCCAAAATAACCCTTGGCGGAAACTGAGCACAATCCATTATAACCCTTGGCGGCAACTGAGGAGAATCCCAAATAACCCTTGGTGGAAACTAAGTAAAATCAAAGATAACCCTAGGCGGAAACTGAGCAAAATCCAAGATAACCCTTGGCGGAAAGTAAGCAAAATCCAAGATAACCCTTGGTGGCAACATAGTAAAATCCAAGATAACCCTTGACCGCAAAATACAAGATAACCCTTGGCGGCAATTGAGCAAAATCCAAGATAACCCTTGGCAGCAACTGAACAAAATCCAAGATAACCCTTGGCGGCAAATGGGCAAAATCCAAGATAAGCCTTGGCGACAACTGGGCAAAATCAAAGATAACCCTTGGCGGCAACAGAGCAAAATCCTAGATAACCCTTGGCGGAAACTGAGTAAAATAAAAGATAACCCTAGGCGGAAACTGAGCAAAATCCAAGATAACCCTTGGCGATAACTTAGCAAAATCCAAGACAACCCTTAGCGGCAACTAGGCATAATCCAAGATAACCCTTGGCGGCAAAATCCAAGATAACCATTGGCGGCAACTGAGAAAAATCCAAGATAACCTTTTGCGGCAACTGAGTAAAATCTAAAATAACTCTAGGCGGAAACTGGGCAAAATCAAAGATAACCCATGGCGGCAACTGTTCAAAATCCAAGATAACCCTTTGCGGAAACTGCGCAAAATTAAAGAGAACCCTTGGCGACAACTGGGCAAAATCCAAGATAACCCTTAGCAGCAACTAGGCATAATCCAAGATAACCCTTGGCGGCAACTAAGCAAAATCCAAGATAACCTTGGTGGCAACTGAGCAAAATCTAAGAAAACCCTTGGCGGCAACTGAGAAAAATCCAAGATAACCCTTAGCGAAAACTGAGCAAAATCCCAGATAATCCTTGGCGGCAAAATCCAAGATAACCCTTGGCGGCAACTGAGCAAAATCGAAGATAACCATTGGCGGCAACGGAGGAAAATCCAAGATAACCCTTCGTGGAAACTGAGCAAAATCCAAGATAACCCTTGGCGGAAAGTGAGCAAAATCCCAGATAACCCTTGGCGGCAACTGAGCAAAATCCAAGATAACCCTTGGCGGCAACTGAGCAAAATTAAAGATAACGCTTGGCGGAAACTGAGCAAAATCAAAGATAACTCTTGGCGACAACTGAGCAAAATCCAAGATAACCCTTGGCGGAAACTGAGCACAATCCATTATAACCCTTGGCGGCAACTGAGGAGAATCCTAGATAACCCTTGGCGGAAACTCAGTAAAATCAAAGATAACCCTAGGCGGAAACCGGGCAAAATCCATGTTAAGCCTTGGCGGAAACTGAGCAAAATCCTAGATAACCCTTTGCGAAAACTTGGCAAATTCCAAGATAACCCTTGGCGGAAACTGAGCATATTCCAAGATAACCCTTGGCGACAACTGAGTAAAATCCAAGATAAACCATGGTAGAAACTAAGCAAAATCCAAGATAACCCTTCGCGGCAATTGAGCAAAATCCAAGATAAACCTTGGCGACAAATGGGCAAAATCCAAGATAAGCATTGGCGGCAACTAGGCAAAATCAAAGATAACCCTTGGTGGTAACTGAGCAAAATCCCAGATAACCCTTGGAGGAAACTGAGTAAAATAAAAGATAACCCTAGGCGGAAACTGAGCAAAATCCAAGATAACCCTTGGCGGTAACTTAGCAAAATCCAAGACAACCCTTGGCGGCAACTGGGCATAATCCAAGATAACCCTTGGCGGCAAAATCCAAGATGACCATTGGCGGAAACTGAGAAAAATCCAAGATAACCCTTTGCGGCAACTGAGTAAAATCTAAAATAACTCTAGGCGGAAACTGGGCAAAATCCAAGATAACCCATGGCGGCAACTGAGCAAAATCCAAGATAACCCTTTGCGGAAACTGAGCAAAATTAAAGATAACCCTTGGCGACAACTGGGCAAAATCCAAGATAACCCTTGGCAGCAACTAGGCATAATCCAAGATAACCCTTGGCGGCAACTGAGCAAAATCCTGGATAACCCTTGGCGGAAACTGAGTAAAAATCCAAGATAACCCTAGGCGGAAACTGAGCAAAATCCAAGATAACCCTTGGCGGAAACTGAGCAAAATCGAAGACAACCCTTGGCGGCAATTGAGCAAAATCGAAGATAACCCTTGGCGAAAACTGAGCAAAATCCAATATAACCCTTAGCGGAAACTGAGCAAAATCCAAGATAACCCTTGGCAGCAACAGAGCAAAATCCAAGATAACCCTTGGCGGAAACTGGGCAAAATCCAAGATAACTTTTTGCGGCAACTGGGCAAAATCCAAGAAAAGCCTTGGCGGCAACTGGGTAAAATCAAAGATAACCCTTGGCGGTAACTGAGCAAAATCCAAGATAACCCTTGACGGCAAAATCCAAGATAAGCCTTGGCGGGAACTGAGCAAAATCCAAGATAACCCTTGGCGGCAACTGAGCAAAATCCAAGATAACTCTTGGCGAAAACTGGGAAAAATCAAAGATAACCCTTGGTGGAAACCGGGCAAAATCCTAGTAAAGCCTTGACGGAAACTGGGAAAAATCCTAGATAACCCTTGGCGAAAACTTGGCAAATTCCAAGATAACCCTTGGCGGAAAGTGAGCAAATTCCAAGATAACCCTTGGCGACAACTGAGCAAAATCCAAGATAACCCATGGCGGAAACTGAGCAAAATCCAAGATAACCCTTGGCAGCAATTGAGCAAAATCCAAGATAACCCTTGGCGGCAAATGGGCAAAATCCAAGATTAGCCTTGGCGGCAACTGGGCAAAATCAAAGATAACCCTTGGCGGTAACTGAGCAAAATCCCAGATAACCCTTGGCGGAAACTGAGTAAAATAAAAGATAACCCTAGGCGGAAACTGGGCAAAATCCAAGATAACCCTTGGCGGTAACTTAGCAAAATCCAAGACAACCCTTGGCGGCAACTAGGCATAATCCAAGATAACCCTTGGCGGCAAAATCAAAGATGACCATTGGCGGCAACTGAGAAAAATCCAAGATAACCCTATGCGGTAACTGAGTAAAATCAAAAATAAGTCTGGGCGGAAACTGGGCAAAATCCAAGATAACCCATGGCGGCAACTGAGCAAAATCCAAGATAACCCTTTGCGGAAACTTAACAAAATTAAAGATAACCCTTGGCGACAACTGGGCAAAATCCAAGATAACCCTTGGCAGCAACTAGGCATAATCCAAGATAACCCTTGGCGGCAACTGAGCAAAATCCAAGATAACCCTTGGCGGAAACTGAGTAAAAATAAAAGATAACCCTTGGCGAAAACTAAGCAAAATCTAAGAGAACCCTTGGCGGAAACTGAGCAAAATCCAAGACAACCCTTGGCGGCAACTGAGCAAAATCGAAGATAACCCTTGGCGAAAACTGAGCAAAATCCAATATATCCCTTGGCGGAAACTGAGCAAAATCCAAGATAACCCTTGGCAGCAACAGAGCAAAATCCAAGATAACCCTAGGCGGCAACTGAGTAAATTCCAAAATAACCTTGACAGCAAAATCCAAGATAACCCTTGGCGGCAACTGAGCAAAATCCAAGATAACCCTTGGCGGCAACCGAGCAAAATCCAAGATAACCCTTTGCGGGAACTGAATAAAATCTAAAATAACTCAAGGCAGAAACTGGGCAAAATCAAAGATAACCCATGGCGGCAACTGAGCAAAATCCAAGATAACCCTTTGCGGAAACTGAGCAAAATTAAAGATAACCCTTGGCGGCAACTGGGCAAAATCCAAGATAACCCTTGGCAGCAACTAGGCTTAATCCAAGATAACCCTTGGCGGCAACTGAGCAAAATCCAAGATAACCCTTTGCGGGAACTGAGTAAAATCTAAAATAACTCAAGGCAGAAACTGGGCAAAATCAAAGATAACCCATGGCGGCAACTGAGCAAAATCCAAGATAACCCTTTGCGGAAACTGAGCAAAATTAAAGATAACCCTTGGCGGCAACTAGGCAAAATCCAAGATAACCCTTCGCAGCAACTAGGCTTAATCCAAGATAACCCTTGGCGGCAACTGAGCAAAATCCAAGATAACCCTTGGCGGCAACCGAGCAAAATCCAAGATAACCCTTTGCGGGAACTGAGTAAAATCTAAAATAACTCAAGGCAGAAACTGGGCAAAATCAAAGATAACCCATGGCGGCAACTGAGCAAAATCCAAGATAACCCTTTGCGGAAACTGAGCAAAATTAAAGATAACCCTTAGCGGCAACTGGGCAAAATCCAAGATAACCCTTGGCAGCAACTAGGCTTAATCCAAGATAACCCTTGGCGGCAACTGAGCAAAATCCTAGATAACCCTTGGCGGAAACTGAGTAAAAATCTAAGATAACCGTAGGTGAAAACTGAGCAAAATCCAAGATAACCCTTGGCGGAAACTGAGCAAAATCCAAGATAACCCTTGGCGGCAACTGAGTAAAATCGAAGATAACCCTTGGCGAAAACTGAGCAAAATCAAATATAACCATTGGCGGAAACTGAGCAAAATCCAAGATAACCGTTGGCAGCAACGGAGCAAAATCCAAGATAACCCTCGGCGTCAACTGAATAAAATCCAAAATAACCTTGATGGCAAAATCCAAGATAACCCTTGGCGGGTACTGAGTAAAATCCAAGATAACCCTTGGCGCAACTGAGCAAAATCCAAGATAACTCTTGGCAGAAACTGGGCAAAACCTAAGATAACCCTTGGCGGAAACCGGGTAAAATCCAACTTAACCATTGGCGGCAACTGGGCAAAATCCAAAATAACTCATGGCGGCAACTGGGTAAATTCCAAGATAACCCTTGGCGAAAACTGAGAAAATTCCAAGATAACCCTTGGCGGAAACTGAGTAAAATCTAAGATAACCCTTGGTGGCAATAGAGCAAAATCCAAGATAACCTTGACGCCAAAATAAAAGATAACCCTTGGCGGTAATTGAGCAAAATACAAGATAACCCTTGGTGGCAACTGAGCAAAATCCAAGATAACCCTTGGCGGAAACTGAGCAAAATCCCAGTTAACCCTTGACTGCAACTGAGAAAAATCCAAGATAACCCTTGGCGGAAACTGAGCAAAATCCAAGATAACCCTTGGCGAAAACTGAGCAAAATCCAAGATAACCCTTGGCGGCAACTGAGAAAAATCCAAGATAACCCTTGGCGAAAACTGAGCAAAATCCAAGATAACCCTTGGCGGCAACTGAGCAAAATCCAAGATAACCCTTGGCGAAAATTGAGCAAAATCAAAGATAACCCTTGGCGGAAACTGAGCAAAATCCAATTTAACCCTTGGCGGCAACTGTGCAAAATCCAAGATAAGCCTTGGCGGCAACCGAGCAAAATCCAAGATAACCCTTTGCGGCAACTGAGTAAAATCTAAAATAACTCAAGGCGGAAACTGGGCAAAATCAAAGATAACCCATGGCAGCAACTGAGCAAAATCCAAGATAACCCTTTGCGGAAACTGAGCAAAATTAAAGATAACCCTTGGCGGCAACTGGGCAAAATCCAAGATAACCCTTGGCAGCAACAAGCCTTAATCCAAGATAACCCTTGGCGGCAACTGAGAAAAATCCTAGATAACCCTTGGCGGAAACTGAGTAAAAATCCAAGATAACCGTAGGCGAAAACTGAGCAAAATCCAAGATAACCCTTGGCGGAAACTGAGCAAAATCCAAGATAACCCTTGGCGGCAACTGAGCAAAATCGAAGATAACCATTGGCGAAAACTGAGCAAAATCCGATATAACCATTGGCGGAAACTGAGCAAAATCCAAGATAACCGTTGGCAGCAACGGAGCAAAATCCAAGATAACCCTTGGCGGCAACTGAAAAAAATCCAAAATAACCTTGACGGCAAAATCCAAGATAACCCTTGGCGGGTACAGAGCAAAATCCAAGATAACCCTTGGCGCAACTGAGCAAAATCCAAGATAACCCTTGGCGGAAACTGAGTAAAATCTAAGATAACGTTTGGCGGCAACTGTGCAAAATCCAAGATAACCCTTGGCGGAAACTGAGCAAAATCTAAGATAACCCTTGGTGGCAATAGAGCAAAATCCAAGATAACCTTGACGACAAAATAAAAGATAACCCTTGGCGGTAATTAAGCAAAATACAAGATAACCTTTGGTGGCAACTGAGCAAAATCCAAGATAACCCTTGGCGGAAACTGAGCAAAATCCAAGTTAACCCTTGACTGCAACTGAGAAAAATCCAAGATAACCCTTGGCGGCAATTGAGCAAAATCGAAGATAACCCTTGGCGGCAAATGGGCAAAATCCAAGATAAGCCTTGGCGGCAACTGGGCAAAATCAAAGATAACCCTTGGCAGCAACAGAGCAAAATCCTAGATAACCCTTGGCGGAAACTGAGTAAAATAAAAGATAACCCTAGGCGGAAACTGAGCAAAATCCAAGATAACCCTTGGCGATAACTTAGCAAAATCCAAGACAACCCTTAGCGGCAACTAGGCATAATCCAAGATAACCCTTGGCGGCAAAATCCAAGATAACCATTAGCAGCAACTGAGAAAAATCCAAGATAACCTTTTGCGGCAACTGAGTAAAATCTAAAATAACTCTAGGCGGAAACTGGGCAAAATCAAAGATAACCCATGGCGGCAACTGAGCAAAATCCAAGATAACCCTTTGCGGAAACTGCGCAAAATTAAAGAGAACCCTTGGCGACAACTGGGCAAAATCCAAGATAACCCTTAGCAGCAACTAGGCATAATCCAAGATAACCCTTGGCGGCAACTAAGCAAAATCCAAGATAACCTTGGCGGCAACTGAGCAAAATCCAAGAAAACCCTTGGCGGCAACTGAGCAAAATCCAAGATAACCCTTAGCGAAAACTGAGCAAAATCCCAGATAATCCTTGGCGGAAAAATCCAAGATAACCCTTGGCGGCAACTGAGCAAAATCGAAGATAACCATTGGCGGCAACGGAGGAAAATCCAAGATAACCCTTGGCGGCAACTGAGCAAAGTTCAAGATAACGCTTGGCGGAAACTGAGCAAAATCAAAGATAACTCTTGGCGACAACTGAGCAAAATCCAAGATAACCCTTGGCGGAAACTGAGCACAATCCATTATAACCCTTGGCGGCAATTGAGGAGAATCCTAGATAACCCTTGGCGGAAACTCAGTAAAATCAAAGATAACCCTAGGCGAAAACCGGGCAAAATCCATGTTAATCCTTGGCGGAAACTGAGCAAAATCCTAGATAACCCTTGGCGAAAACTTGGCAAATTCCAAGATAACCCTTGGCGGAAACTGAGCATATTCCAAGATAACCCTTGGCGACAACTGAGTAAAATCCAAGATAAACCATGGCGGAAACTAAGCAAAATCCAAGATAACCCTTGGCGGCAATTGAGCAAAATCCAAGATAAACCTTGGCGACAAATGGGCAAAATCCAAAATAAGCCTTGGCGGCAACTAGGCAAAATCAAAGATAACCCTTGGCGGTAACTGAGCAAAATCCCAGATAACCCTTGGAGGAATCTGAGTAAAATATAAGATAACCCTAGGCGGAAACTGAGCAAAATCCAAGATAACCCTTGGCGGTAAGTTAGCAAAATCCAAGACAACCCTTGGCGGCAACTAGGCATAATCAAGAGAAACCCTTGGCGGCAAAATCCAAGATGACCATGGCGGAGGAAACTGAGAAAAATCCAAGATAACCCTTTGCGGCAACTGAGTAAAATCTAAAATAACTCTAGGCGGAAACTGGGCAAAATCCAAGATAACCATTGGCGGCAACTGAGCAAAATCCAAGATAACCCTTGCGGAAACTGAGCAAATTAAGATAACCCTTGGCGACAACTGGGCAAAATCCAAGATAACCCTTGGCCAGCAAACTAGGCATAATCCAAGATAACCTTGGCGGCAACTGAGCAAAAATCCTGGATAACCCTTGGCGGAAACTGAGTAAAATCCAAGATAACCCTAGGCGGAAACTGAGCAAAATCCAAGATAACCCTTGGCGGAAACTGAGCAAAATCGAAGACAACCCTTGGCGGCAATTGAGCAAAATCGAAGATAACCCTTGACGAAAACTGAGCAAAATCCAATATAACCCCTAACGGAAACTGAGCAAAATCCAAGATAACCCTTGGCAGCAACAGAACAAAATCCAAGATAACCCTTGGCGGAAACTGGGCAAAATCCAAGATAACCCTTGGCGGCAACTGGGCAAAATCCAAGATAACTTTTGGCGGCAACTGGGCAAAATCCAAGAAAAGCCTTGGCGGCAACTGGGTAAAATCAAAGATAACCCTTGGCGGTAACTGAGCAAAATCCAAGATAACCCTTGACGGCAAAATCCAAGATAAGCCTTGGCGGGAACTGAGCAAAATCCAAGATAAGCCTTGGCGGCAACTGAGCAAAATCCAAGATAACTCTTGGCGAAAACTGGGAAAAATCAAAGATAACCCTTGGTAGAAACGGGCAAAATCCTAGTTAAGCCTTGGCGGGAAACTGGGAAAAATCCTAGATAACCCTTGGGGAAAACTTGGCAAATTCCAAGATAACCCTTGGCGGAAAGCTGAGGAAAATGAGCAGCAATTCCAAGAAACCCTTGGCGACAACTGAGCAAAATCCAAGATAACTCATGGGAAACTGAGCAAAATCCAAGATAACCCTGGCGGCAATTGAGCAAAATCCAAGATAACCTTGGCGGCAAATGGGCAAAATCCAAGATTAGCCTTGGCGGAACTGGGAAAAATCAAAGATAACCCTTGGCGGTAACTGAGCAAAATCCAGATAACCCTTGGCGGAAACTGAGTAAAATAAAAGATAACCCTAGGCGAAAACTGGGCAAAATCCAAGATAACCCTTGGCGGTAACTTAGCAAAATCCAAGAAACCCTTGGCGGAACTAGCATAATCCAAGATAACCCTTGGCGGCAAAATCAAGATGACCATTGGCGGCAACTGAGGAAAAATCCAAAATAACCTGCCTATGCGGCAACTGAGTAAAATCTAAAATAAGTCTGGGCGGAAACTGGGCGAAAATCCAAGATAACCCATGGCGGCAACTGAGCAAAATCCAAGATAACCCTTTGCGGAAACTGAGCAAATTAAAGATAACCCTTGGCGACAACGGGGCAAAATCCAAGATAACCCTTGGAAGCAACTAGGCATAATCCAAGATAACCCTTGGCGGCACTGAGCCAAATAACCAAGATAACCCTTGGCGGAAACTGGTAAAATCAAAGATAACCCTTGGCGAAAACTAAGAAAATCTAAGATAACCTGGCGGAAACTGAGAAAATCCAAGACAAACCACTGCGGCAACTGAGCAAAATCGAGGTAACCCTTGGCGAAAACTGAGCAAAATCCAATATATCCCTTGGCGGAAACTAGCAAATCCAAGATAACCCTTGGCAGCAACTGAGCAAAATCCAAGATAACCCTAGGCGGCAACTGAGTAAATTCCAAAATAACCTTGACATCAAATCCAAGATAACCCTTGGCGGCAACCGAGCAAAATCCAAGATAACCCTTGCGGAACTGAGTAAAATCTAAAATAACTCAAGGCGGAAACTGGGCAAAATCAAAGATAACCCATGGCGGCAACTGAGCAAAATCCAAGAAACCCTTTGCGGAAACTGAGCAAAATTAAAGATAACCCTTGGCGGCACGTGGGGAAAAATCAAGATAACCCTTGGCAGCAACTAGCTTAATCCAAGATAACCCTTGGCGGCAACTGAGCAAAATCCTAGATAACCCTTGGCGGAAACTGAGTAAAAATCCAAGATAACCGTAGGTGAAAACTGAGCAAAATCCAAGATAACCCTTGGCGAAAACTGAGCAAAATCCAAGATAACCCTTGGCGGCAACTGAGCAAAATCGAAGATAACCCTTGGCGAAAACTGAGCAAAATCCAATATAACCATTGGCGGAAACTGAGCAAAATCCAAGATAACCGTCGCCGCAACGGAGCAAAATCCAAGATAACCCTCGGCGGCAACTGAATAAAATCCAAAATAACCTTGATGGCAAAATCCAAGATAACCCTTGGCGGGTACTGAGCAAAATCCAAGATAACCCTTGGCGCAACTGAGCAAAATCCAAGAAAACTCTTGGCAGAAACTGGGCAAAACCTAAGATAACCCTTGGCGGAAACCGGGTAAAATCCAACTTAACCATTGGCGGCAACTGGGCAAAATCTAAAATAACTCATGGCGGCAATTGGGTAAATTCCAAGATAACCCTTGGCGGAAACTGAGAAAATTCCAAGATAACCCTTGGCGACAACTGAGCAAAATCCAAGATAACCCTTGGCGGAAACTGAGTAAAATCTAAGATAACGTTTGGCGGCAACTGTGCCAAATCCAAGATAACCCTTGGCGAAAACTGAGCAAAATCTAAGATAACCCTTGGTGGCAATAGAGCAAAATCCAAGAAACCTTGACGACAAAATAAAAGATAACCCTTGGCGGCGGTAATGAGCAAAATAAAAGATAACCCCTGGTGGCAAACCAACTGAGCAAAATCCAAGATAACCCTTGGCGGAAACTGAGCAAAATCCCAGTTAACCCTTGACTGCAACTGAAGAAAAATCCAAGATAACCCTTGGCGAAACTGAGCAAAATCCAAGATAACCTTGGCGAAAACTAACTAAGCAAAATCCAAGATAACCCTTGGCGGCAACTGAGAAAAATCCAAGATAACCCTTGGCGAAAACTGAGCAAAATCCAAGATAACCCTTGGCGGCAACTGAGCAAAATCCAAGATAACCCTTGGCGAAAACTGAGCAAAATCAAAGATAACCCTTGGCGGAAACTGAGCAAAATCCAATTTAACCCTTGGCGGCAACTGAGCAAAATCCAAGATAAGCCTTGGCGGCAACCGAGCAAAATCCAAGATAACCCTTTGCGGCAACTGAGTAAAATCTAAAATAACTCAAGGCGGAAACTGGGCAAAATCAAAGATAACCCATGGCAGCAACTGAGCAAAATCCAAGATAACCCTTTGCGGAAACTGAGCAAAATTAAAGATAACCCTTGGCGGCAACTGGGCAAAATGCAAGATAACCCTTGGCAGCAGCAACAAGCCTTAATCCAAGATAACCCTTGGCGGCAACTGAGGAAACATCCTAGATAACCTTGGCGGAAACTGAGTAAAATCCAAGATAACCGTAGGCGAAAACTGAGCCAAATCCTAAGATATACCCTTGGCGGAAACTGAGCAAAATCCAAGATAACCCTGGCGGCAACTGAGCAAAATCGAAGATAACCCTTGGCGAAAACTGAGCAAAAATCCGATATAACCATTGGCGGCAACTGAGCAAAATCCAAGATAACCGTTGGCAGCAAAGGAGCAAAATCCAAGATAACCTTGGCGGCAACTGAAAAAAATCAAAATAACTTGACGGCAAAATCCAAGATACCCTTGGCGGGTACTGAGCAAAATCCAAGATAACCCTTGGCGCAACTGAGCAAAATCCAAGATAACCCTTGGCGGGAAAAGTAAAATCTAAGATAACGTTTGGCGGCAACTGTGAAATCCAAGATAACCCTTGGCGGAAACTGAGCAAAATCTAAGAACCCTTGGTGGCAATAGAGCAAAATCCAAGATAACCTTGACGACAAAATAAAAAGATAACCCTTGGCGGGTAATTAAGCAAAATAAAAGATAACCTTGGTGGCAACTGAGCAAAATCCAAGATAACCCTTGGCGGAAACTGAGCAAAATCCAAGTTAACCCTTGACTGCAACTGAGAAAAATCCAAGATAACCCTTGGCGGAAACTGGGAAAAATCCTAGATAACCCTTGGCGAAAACATGGCAAATTCCAAGATAACCCTTGGCGAAAACTGAGCAAATTCCAAGATAACCCTTGGTGACAACTGAGCAAAATCCAAGATAACCCATGGCGGAAACTGAGCAAAATCAAAGATAACCCTTGGCGGCAACTGAGCAAAATCCAAGATAACCCTTGGCGACAACTGAGCAAAATCCAAGATAACCCTTAGCGAAAACTGATCAAAATCCCAAATAACCCTTGGCGGCAAAATGCAAGATAACCCTTGGCGACAACTGACAAAAAATCCAAGATACCCATTGGCGGCAACGGAACAAAATCCAAGATACAACCTTGGTGGCAACTGAGCAAAATCCAAGATAACCTTGGCGGCAACTGAGCAATATCCAAGATAACCCTTGGCGAAAACTGAGCAAAATCAAAGATAACCCTTGGCGGAAACTGAGCCAAAATCCAAGATATAACCCTTGGCGGCAACTGAACAAAATCCAAGATAACCCTTGGCGGCAACTGAGCAAATCCAAGATAACCCTTGGCGAAAACTGAGCAAAATCCAGATAACCCTTGGCGGCAAAATCCAAGATAACCCTTGGCGACAACTGACAAAAATCCAAGATAACCATTGGCGGCAACGGAGCAAAATCCAAGCTAACATTCGCGGCAACTGGGCAAAATCCAAGATAACCCTTGGCAGCAACTAGGCTTAATCCAAGATAACCCTTGGCGGCAACTGAGCAAAATCCAAGATAACCCTTGGCGGAAACTGAGTAAAAATCCAAGATAACGCTTGGCGGAAACTGAGCAAAATCCAAGATAACCCTTGGCGGAAACTGAGCAAAATCCAAGATAACCCTTGGCGGCAACTGAGCAAAATCGAAGATAACCCTTGGTGAAAACTTAGCAAAATCCAATATAACCATTGGCGGAAACTGAGCAAAATCCAAGATAACCGTTGGCAGCAACGGAGCAAAATCCAAGATAACCCATGGCGGCAACTGAATAAAATCCAAAATAACCTTGACGGCAAAATCCAAGATAACCCTTGGCGGGTACTGAGCAAAATCCAAGATAACCCTTGGCGCAACTGAGCAAAATCCAAGATAACTCTTGGCAGAAACTGGACAAAATCTAATATAACCCTTGGCGAAAACCGGGCAAAATCCAACTTAACCATTGGCGGCAACTGGGCAAAATCCAAAATAACTCATGGCGGCAACAGGGTAAATTCCAAGATAACCCTTAGCGGAAACTGAGAAAATTCAAAGATAACCCTTGGCGACAACTGAGCAAAATCCAAGATAACCCTTGGCGGAAACTGAGTAAAATCTAAGATAACGTTTGGCGGCAACTGTGCAAAATCTAAGATAACCTTGGCGGAGGGGAAAACTGAGCAAAATCTAAGATAACCCCTGGTGGCAATAGAAGCAAAATCCAAGAACCCTTGACGACAAAATAAAAGATTAACCCTTGGCGTTTGGTAATTGAGCAAACATGCAAGATAACCCTTGGTGGCAACTGAGCAAAATCCAAGATAACCTTGGCGGAAACTGAGCAAAATCCAAGTTAACCCTTGACTGCACTGAGAAAAATCCAAGATAACCTTGGCGGCAACTGATCAAATCAAGATAACCCTTGGCGGTAAAAGTAAGCAAAATCCAAGATAACCCTTGGCGAAAACTGAGCAAAATCCAAGATAACCCTTGGCGGGCAACTGTGAGAAAAATCCAAGATAACCCTTGGCAAAAACTGAGCAAATCCAAGATAACCCTTGGCGGCAATGAGCAAAATCCAAGATAACCCTTGGCGAAAACTGAGCAATATCCAAGATAACCCTTGGCGGAAACTGAGCAAAATCCAGATAACCCTTGGCGGCAACTGAGCAAAATCCAAGATAACCCTTGGCGGCAACTGAGTAAAATCCAAGATACCCTTAGCGAAAAACTGAGCAAAATCCAGATAACCCTTGGCTGCAAAATCCAAGATAACCCTTGGCGACAACTGACAAAAATCCAAGATAACCATTAGCGGCAACGGAGCAAAATACAAGATAACCCTTCGCGGCAACTGGGCAAAATCCAAGATAACCCTTGGCAACAACTAGGCATAATCCAAGATAATACTTGGCGGCAACTGAGGCAAATCCTAGATAACCCTTGGCGGAAACTGAGTAAAAATCCAAGATAACCCTAGGCGAAAACTAAGCAAAATCTAAGATAACCCTTGGCGGAAACTGAGCAAAATCCAAGATAACCCTTGGCGGCAACAGAGCAAAATCGAAGATAACCCTTGGCGAAAACCAAGCCAAATATAATATAACCCTTGGCGGAAACTGAGCAAAATCCACGATAACCCTTGGCGGCAACTGAGCAAAATCCAGATAACCCTTGGCATCAACTGAGCAAAATCCAAGATAACCCTTTACGGAAACTGAGCAAAATCTAAGATAACCCTTGGTGGCAATTGAACAAAATCCAAGATGACCTTGACGACAAAATAAAAGATAACCCTTGGCGGTAATTGAGCAAAATCCAAGATAACCCTTGGTGGCAATTGAGCAAAATTCAAGATAACCCTTTGCAGCGACTGAGCAAAATCTAAGTTTACCCTTGGCGGAAACTGAGCAAAATCCAAGTTAACCCTTGACTACAACTGAGCAAAATCGAAGATAACCCTTGGTTGCAACTGAGCAAAATCCAAGATGACCCTTGGCGGAAACTGAGCAAAATCCAAGATAACCCTTGGCGTAAACTGAGCAAAATCTAAGATAACCCTTGGCTAAAACTGAGCAAAATCCAAGATAACCCTTGGCGGCAACTGAGCAATATCCAAGATAACCCTTTGCGGCAACTGAGCAAAATCAAAGATAACCCTTGGCGGAAACTGAGCAAAATCCAAGATAACGCTTGGCGGCAACTGAGCAAAATCCAAGATAACCTTTGGCGAAAACTGAGCAAAATCAAAGATAACCCTTGGCGGAAACTGAGCAAAATCCAAGATAACCCTTGGCGGAAACTGAGCAAAATCCAAGATAACCCTTGGCGGCAACTGAGCAAAATCCAAGATAACCCTTAGCGAAAACTGAGCAAAATCCCAGATAACCCTTGGAGGGAAAATCCAAGATAATCCTTGGCGGCAACTTAGCAAAATCCAAGATAACCATTGTCGGCAACGGAGCAAAATCCAAGATAACCCTTCGCGGAAACTGAGCAAAATCCAAGATAACCCTTGGCGGAAAGTGAGCAAAATCCAAGATAACCCTTGTCGGCAACTAAGCAAAATCCAATATAACCCTTGGCGGCAACTGAGCAAAATCCAAGATAACCCTTAGCGAAAACTGAGCAAAATCCCAGATAACCCTTGGCGGCAAAATCCAAGATAACCCTTGACGACAACTGACAAAAATCCAAGATAACCATTGGCGGCAACGGAGCAAAATCCAAGATAACCCTTGGTGGCAACTGAGCAAAATCCAAGATAATCCTTGGCGGCAACTGAGCAAAATCCAAGATAACCCTTGGCGAAAACTGAGCAAAATCAAATATAACCCTTGGCGGAAACTGAGCAAAATCCAAGATAACCCTTGGCGGCAACTGAGCAAAATCCAAGATAACCCTTGGCGGCAACTGAGCAAAATCCAAGATAACCCTTAGCGAAAACTGAGCAAAATCCCAGATAACCCTTGGCGGCAAAATCCAAGATAACCCTTGGCGACAACTGACAAAAATCCAAGATAACCATTGGCGGCAACGGAGCAAAATCCAAGCTAACCCTTCGCGGCAACTGGGCAAAATCCAAGATAACCCTTGGCAGCAACTAGGCTTAATCCAAGATAACCCTTGGCGGCAACTGAGCAAAATCCTAGATAACCCTTGGCGGAAACTGAGTAAAAATCCAAGATAACCGTAGGCGAAAACTGAGCAAAATCCAAGATAACCCTAGGCGGAAACTGAGCAAAATCCAAGATAACCCTTGGCAGCAACTGAGCAAAATCGAAGATAACCCTTGGCGAAAACTGAGCAAAATCCAATATAACCATTGCGGAAAACTGAGCAAAATCCAAGATAACCGTTAGCAGCAACGGAGCAAAATCCAGATAACCCTTGGCGGCAAGGCGGCAACTGAATAAAATCAAATAACCTTGACGGCAAAATCCAAGATAACCCTTGGCGGGTACTGAGCAAAATCCAAGATAACCCTTGGCGCAACTGAGCAAAATCCAAGATAACTCTTGGCAGAAACTGGGCAAAATCTAAGATAACCCTTGACGAAAACCGGGCAAAATCCAACTTAACCATTGGCGGCAACTGGGCAAAATCCAAAATAACTCATGGCGGCACACCAGGGTAAATTCCAGATAACCCTTGGCGGGAAACTATGAGAAAATTCAAGATAACCCTGGCGACAACTGAGCAAAATCCAAGATAACCTTGGCGTAAACTGAGTAAAATCTAAGATAACGTTTGGCGGCAACTGTGCAAAATCCAAGATAACCCTTGGCAGAAACTGAGCAAAATCTAAGATAACCCTTGGTGGCAATAGAACAAAATCCAAGATAACCTTGACGACAAAATAAAAGATAACCCTTGGTGGTAATTGAGCAAAATACAGGATAACCCTTGGTGGCAACTGAGCAAAATCCAAGATAACCCTTGGCGGAAACTGAGCAAAATCCAAGTTAACCCTTGACTGCAACTGAGAAAAATCCAAGATAACCCTTGGCGACAACTGAGCAAAATCTAAGATAACCCTTGGCGGTAAGTGAGCAAAATCCAAGATAACCCTTGGCGAAAACTGAGCAAAATCCAAGATAACCCTTGGCGGCAACTGAGAAAAATCCAAGATAACCCTTGGCGAAAACTGAGCAAAATCCAAGATAACCCTTGGCGGCAACTGAGCAAAATCCAAGATAACCCTTGGCGAAAACTGAGCAAAATCAAAGATAACCCTTGGCGAAAACTGAGCAAAATCCAAGATAACCCCCTGTGGCAAGGCAATGAGCAAAACAAGATAACCCTTGGCGGCAACTGAGCAAAATCCAAGATAACCCTTAGCGAAAACTGAGCAAAACCTAGATAACCCTTGGCGGCAAAATCCAAGATAACCCTTGGCGACAACTGACAAAAATCCAAGATAACCATTGGCGGCAACGGAGCAAAATACCA
>NW_028237394.1:0-27361 GCF_017979445.1 Akebia trifoliata
CACATCTGTTATTCAATAGATTACAAGTAATGTCGTGTTTTCACTGTTATTTAGATGTAACATTTCAAGGTTGTTGCTTGGGATTAGGTTCAAATTCTTTCACCATCGACCTTTTAATCCCAATTTTGAGTTGATTCTACATTAAAAAAAAAAGGGAATTTTGAGTTTTTTTTTTCTTTTTCTTTATGATTTGTGTTTTATCTGTGTCCAAGTGCTTGATGGGGTTTCATGTTTTCTTGACAAACGAAATTGTTGAAGTAAAAAAAATTACCTCTAATGGATTGTATATCTATCTATTTCAGAAATATTTTTTGTGATTTTTAGTTTGAATTGAATGTGGGTGTTGATTTGAAACAGGAGTGGGAGATCATTAATGATTTTTAATTACATTTATGAAAGTTGAAGACGAGGGGCATTTGGGTCTTTTCATATTATTAGTTGGGGTCTAGGTCATCAATGTCAAAACATAGGGGTATCTCCAATATTTAGCAACATGTAAAGGGGGCAGGTGTAAAATATATATATATATATTTTTTTTTAAATACCCTATAGCGACGGTCGGCGACCGTTGCTATATCCTTATTTTACTGTCGTTTTTTCCACTGTTTTGGACAGTCGTTTTTGGCGCATTATGACGTAGTGTGAGGCTAATCCCATGGACACTAGCGCCGCCCCCTCGGAAAGTCCTACGTGCAACTGGTTGAACCAAGGGTCAACCACCCTGGAGAGTGGCCCCAAGGAATTCATTGCTTCACGTAGTTTCGAGCACTTGACCTACCGTTTTGAGGAGCTTATGGGCTTATATAATATATGCATGCATAGATTGTCTATAATCCTAACTCAGAAAGTCTAATGTCTCATAGAATACTATTTGGACCACCTAATCCTTAAAGGATCTTTTCGCTGAACTATTTGTTAGGAGAAATCGATTTGAAAAATTAATTTCAACTGAAGCATCAATAAATCCAAGTCTTCTTAATATCGCCCTTTAACATTAATCACCACTCAATTTTATTCTAGGAAACAAAAAGATTTACCTCTTGGATTATCTAATGATGAAGAGGAAAAAATCAAAGATGAACGATCTCCAGAACTTAGTGAATCTGCTTCTCGCCAAAGATCCACACTTTTTTATTTTCTTTAGATGCAAACTTGTACCCTTCAAGCTCTCTAAACTGTCCCTTGTGTGTAAAATCAAAAGAATAATTTTCTTTATTTTCTTGTGTGCTTTTGTTTGAGTCGTACTCCCCTATTTAAAGACTTCAAAGTTTTTAAAAATTTGAAAAATCCCAAGGAGTAAGCACGATCCATGAGGATTTCTTATCTCATATGATATCCTAAATCCTTTTGGATTTTTAAAACCAATTTTTGAATTAAAAAAGATCTAAAAGATAGAAGTGGTAGAGGATCTTTATTTGGTCTAAAAGAATTCTCGTTAAATCCCTCACAATAAATCCTTCTTTTAAGGTTTAAACTTATACAAATTAAATAATTAATGAAATGCCCAAAACACCCTTAATCTTTAAAGACCTTTAAAAAATGCATTAATTAACGAGCTTTGTGCCTTTTAAAAACATACACACATGAGAAAAAATGAATAAATTATTTAATCTAAGCACATACTCAGATTGCTCTGGGATACCATATTCCAGGCTAATATTGTACTAATAGATTGACCCTAATCAAATAGGTACAAAAATCGTAAGTGACACGGGATATATATATTACAATTGAACCCTTGGAATTTGATATTTAATTGAAAGATCCCTCTTATAAACCATTAAATTAGATAATTCCTTCTACAATAAACAATGTCTCATCCAAAGACCTTGAAGAATTTTTTGACTATCTAACCTTAGTTTTTGTGCATGGCATTGGGACTCTAGGATGATCAATGGATAATGTAGGAAAAAACTATTTTTCAAAAGCATATTATTAATAATGTATTTTATTGAATAAAATATAAATTTATCGATTAAACAATGATTAAAATTTCACCTGATAAGGATTTTATAATCATTATTTTCCCAATCTTGGATATTCCCCAAATTGATGATTGTAAATTCCTTGTTGAATTCTTATCATTATCCAAATAGTTCACTTGTTACCCAATTAATATCATTTTGCAATTCATCAATAAGAATTACTAATAACAAAATCAAAATAATCAGATTCCCATTCAATGATAAATAAATTTCTCAAGTTTAATGAATTTCTAAACTTGATTTATACAATAAGTCAATTCTATTCTGATAGTAGATTTCAATAAGAATTAACTTATGCGTGAATGTACTGATAAGCACCCATTTGTTGAGTGCATGATTAACATCATGATACCTTGAGAATAGGATATTATACATCAAATGTATACACTCTAACAATATGACAACCATATAAATGAAATGCTCAGTTTCATTCATAGCTGTGACAATTTCATATAAAATGAACTATGTAACTAATAAAGCCGTCTGATCTTGAGCGCTAGCAGGGCTGCTCTGTGTTTCCGTTCGACGTCTTCCAGTGGCCCGCAGAAATGGTTTCTGATGGTGGCGAGCAGGCTTTCTACTGGATTCGGTATGATGTCTCCTTTGTCGTTGAAGACGGCTTGTCCGCCAGCTCCGACTCTGACCGAAGTCTGAATCGCTTGCTTGGCCAATGGTGGTATGCGGTCCCACCAATTCCTCAGGGTTCCAGTGAAACCCTCGACTATCAAGCCGTAGGCCGTCTTTTGCTGCTTACCGCCGTACATGTAGGCGTTTGCCGCCGCAGCCATAAAGGATAATATCCTTACTTAATTATATTACAATTTATCTGAGAACCTTACGATATCTCATGCCTCATCAATCATCTCATGATTGACGAAAATTACTCATATATCATTGTGTGATGAAAATAAACTAAATGATAAATAATCACAAAAATTCATTTATTGATTAATAAGCTAATAAAAATGACTCTTCCAAGGCATATGCATATTACCAACACTATTCTTAACCAATCAAAATAATTGGTAACTTCTATCTATTATATTTGATAATTTTTCATGATTGATCGCTAATCATAGATTTGATCTTTTTTGTTATAAAATTTTGTATTTATAAATTTTTTCTATAAATATTTCAGATGTAAAACTTGGGTCAAACTCAATCCTATTTTATCAATATTGAGGAACGACTTTGAAATTTATCAAGGAATTGATTAGAAATATTCCCAAAAAAAAAAAAAATGCTCAATCCTAAGTTAGTGCGAGCTTTAACAATCCAGGGGGATCGATAAATCCTTGAGGGGGGATGAAAAAAAATTAGTAATTTTAATTTTCATGAAAGAATGTTGAATGAGATTTTAGAAGTAAAAGAATGAAGGTTGAAAATGAGGTATCACGAATTAACTCGCTGATTTAATTGACCAGTCTTTTATACAGTGAATTTTTCAAATGTTTGAAAAAATTCAAGGAAATTTCAAATAACATCTATAAACATTGTTTTGAAAATTGGAATGAACTGGAGGTTTGAGTAGGCCAAACTGAATTTTTGATAAAATCAACTATGTTAGTGAACCATCAATTGATTACAAAGCCTCTACTCTCTTGTATTAACTACACATTATTGCTCTTGTTTTTATCGAGATTTGATCACTTTCAAAGGGCTTGGACACCTTTGCCCCTCTCATAGAATTCTATAGAATCTTGTGTATTTTAACACTTATATCATCTGATCATCATGATTGGCAAGACTCAAAAAGGTGCAAAAGACAATCAAAGATACTTTGATAGAGGGTAAAAAATGTCATACATTGAGATTTTGTTGAAAATAAGTGGAACTCATGGAGTTTTTATATCCCCAATGGTCTTCCAAAGACCTACAAATAGAGGACCTCTCCAAGGTGAAAGAGGAGGGAAGTTTGAGTCCCAAAATTCTATCAAGTTTTTTTCTCTTGAAACTTTTTAAAAACCCAAAAAAAATTGTTCAATTACTCTCTTATACATTTTAGAAGCTTAGAACAAGAAGAAAAATAAGAAGAAAGAAAGAAGGAAGAAGGAAAAAAGATTAAGGTAGGGAGAACATTTAATTTTATGTTTTTTACTACGTGTACCCTCAATCCCACTTCTACCTTTCTCACTCTAATCTCTTTACTTTTAAAGTTCAATTTTACCTTAAGCAATGTAGTATAGATTTATTTTTCTTCCTATGACTAGCATGGGTTGAAAGTTAATCCCCTTTGTGGGGGATCCTTACCAACTATAAGTCCATTTGGGACTTTAAGTTTCTTGTAATTGTCTTCATTTCTTTACTTACTAGTTCATTTAAATTTCAAGCAAGTAATGTAATTACTCTTCATGACTAATGAGGACGAGAGTAATTCCTCCATTTAAGATAATATTCTCATTTCTAAGTTCATAATAAGTTTTGTTGGGAATATTTACTTTCCAATGTTCTTTTGTAACTTACATGCATCCATGTAGTATAAGCACTTTCAATGGCTAAGAAAGAAGAAAGTAATTCCTCTATAAGAGGTAATCTCCTCTTTATAAGACCATAATAAATTCCTTGAGGAACCCTTGCATGCATACACTTTTGCACACACCACACCTCTCCATCTTAAAATGCAAAGAATCTAAGAAGGCTATCTTCCTAGATTAGCACTTGAAACTCGAAGCATACAAAAAAAAAAGTCCCTTATAGACACATTTTAGACACTTTTGCACCTGCCAACACTCTTTTTTATCTCATACATTCATCTCTGGCATTCTAACTTAAAAAAATCTCTTAAAAAACAGTTAGTTTTCACTTTTGACTAATACATGGTAACCATCAGCTTGATGGCTGAGATGAGGTGTCTTAACACCTTTCTTGTCTCTCAACCAAACCTCATTACCCGAACCTTTAAGGGTAGACCAGATTTAAGTCACCAACTCCTTGGAAAATTGATTTTCAAAACTGTTTTTATGGTTAACATCCACGCCTTAAACTCTTTGAATGGTGGTGACACCCAAATCCAAGTTTAGATGAGGTTTAAACCCAGATCTAATTTATAACCGACAGCCTAAATTATATTAAAAAAATGTATTTTTCATTATAAAAAAAAATCCTAATTAAATAAATATTTAGGGACGCTGTCCCATTCAGGGATGGAATCAACTCTAAAAAACCAAACAATCCCTCATATAGATTCAAGATATTTATCAAAACAAAGTTGATGAAATATCAACCCAATGCAAGATCCAATTTGACTCCGAGTCAACTTGAACTGTCAAATACACCCAGCAAGTTTCCATCTCTTTCAATCAGATTGCCCTTCTTGCTTAGATTATCTCGAAAGGAAACTCGATTGGTAATGTTGAAGTTAAAAGATCACTGTCTGTGACATTATAAACTTGGATGGATTCCCCTCGAACCACCTCTCTCGGAACATTCATGCAGTTCTTGCAGTCTCTACCTTGCAAATAGGCCATGTTACATCGAAGAAGAATTAACTCTTTATCATGTACTCACCAAAAATCATTGCACGAGCAAACACCGTCTTTAAAATTGTGGAAACGATTCTTATCTCTCATAACAATCTCTCTTTTCGTAATTCTTGAAGCAAATTTGGAGAAATTATGGCAGTCGTCACAAATCCTCAAGTTCTTCATCACCCTTATGGGAACCTCATCTCTCACATTGATAAGGGCCAAATGCAATGGCAAGCTTCTCACTATGAGTGCCAAGACTGACCTCTTTCTCCTCCATTTCCAAATCATGAAGCACGGAGCTCGTTTTAGGAACATAACCGATATCTCGTACCCGTTTAATCAATTCCTCCAACACCTCATATATAGTTGAAGTTTGTGGGTGTGATCTGTCTCCCCCATAGAACACATGAATCTCACCATTAGATTCTACAGAGCTGCACCCACCTACTTCTTCACACCTTTCTTTCTCATTTTCTGCCTCACTCTCTCAACATCATCCCACCTCCCCGCTGCTGCATAAATGTTCGATAACAAAACGTGATAAGAACCAATATCAGGAGTTAAATCAAAGAGAACATCTGCAATTCGCTGACCCAATGCGATATTCCGATGAACCGTACAAGCACCCAATAGGGCTCCCCAGACTCCTGAGTCCGGGTCCATTGGCATAGCTTTTATTAACTTGTAGGCCTCCTCAAGATGTCCTGACTGTCCTAGGAGATCAACCATGCATGCATAGTGTTCAATTCTCGGATGGATATTTCCATTATTGGACCGAACCATGTACTCAAAATAATTCCTGCCTTCATTTACTAAACCAGCGTGACTACAAGCATAAAGAACCCCAAAAAATGTGACATAATTTGGTTGTATGCCCTCATCTTGCATTCGAGAGAAAAGAGCCAATGCATTCTCACTATCACCGTTTATCGCGTAACCTCCTATAATAGTACTCCACGAAATAACATTCCTCTGAGGCATCTCATCAAACAGATTTCTAGTTACATTAATACTCCCACATTTTGCATACATATCTAATCGCGCATTGTTGATGAATAAATTTCTATTAAGCTCCTCCTCGACAACAATCCGATCAATCTTTTTCCCAATTTCCAAACACCCTAAATGAGCACAAGCTGAGAGAACACTCACGAAAGTCACCGAGTCAGGCTTAATTCCCATTAAATCCATTTGACGAAACAAGTCGAGAGCCCTATAAGCATGCCCATTTTGCACATAAACCTATATCAAAGCATTCCAAGCCACCAAATCTCTCTCAATCATACTTCTAAATAAATAATCTGCAGAACCCAATCCACCAAACTTTACGTACATTATCATCAATTCAGTCCTCGCTATAGGATCAAAATCGAGACCGAATTTAATAACATGAACATGAATTTCTGCCCCTAACCATATATCAGTACACGCCTTAAGCACAAATGGGAATGTGAACTTATCAGAACGAACACCGAGATGGTGCATTTTTCCATAAAGAGCCGTAGAATCATCGAGGAGCTCAGTTTTTACGTACCCTTTAATCAGAGTGTTCCATAAGAAAGGTCTTGGCTTGTGCATTTCATCGAACAGGTGACGAGCATAATTCACTTTACCTAATAGAATAAGATATGAGAGAAGTTGGGTTATCAGGCTGTTTTTAATAGAGAGACCAGTTGTGAGGAGAAGTGCATGGATTTGCTTGAGTTGGTTGGGGTGTGAAGAGTAATGTTGTAAGAGGGAGGAGAAGGTTTGTTTTTGTGAGAGTGGAGAGAGGTTTGGGTTGAAATGGGTGTTAGCGAGAGAAGAGTATTTATGGGTACAAAAGAGAAGTTTTATGTGGAGAATGGAGTAGGGAACTAATCTTTGCATGATGATCATGAAACCTCAAGAGTGGTATGCATTGATCATCAAATATAAGTACCCATTGTAAATTCAGAAAATTTGAAAATAAAACAATAAAAGGAGGCATGTGCAACATGTGTTGAAAGGGCTTATTTGTAATTTAAAATGTTACTTAGAGGATGGTTAGAGGATTACATAGTAAAAAAAGTATATTTTTATAATTTTGAAAACTAATCAACTTGATTTTCTAGACTAACGATGTACTATTGCAATTTTTTGAATTTTGACAAAAATGACCTTTGATCATATAAAATTTAAGTATTAAGGTAGGGCTTTTTTGGAATCCAAATTTTAGTGTCTAATCACTCCTATCCGCCTTCTCTCATTATAATAATAAAGATTATGAATTTTTATTTTTCAAATTTTACTATGTTTATTTTTTCTCAAGTAATGGGAATTTGGAGCATAAGTATAGTCATGACCAGGATTTTAAACATTTTTGTGGAGTAGAATTTGCATTTTCCCAAATCCCCATTTTTTCTCAATATTTGATCTAAAAATCCTATCCACCATCGTCAAGCTCTTCTCATCTTCAAGTTTCAAACAGTTAATTTCAACCTTTTAAATAAAACTCTTTTGATTATCTTCAAGTGACAATCTCATAGGTTTCAAATGATTATCTCATAGGTTAGTTACTTTAGCGAGATTGTCACTTATAAACCAGCGAGTTTGTCACTTGATAAATTGGCGAGATTTTTGTTCACGTTTTGGGAATTAAATTGAATAGTGAGCCGGAATCGGAATTTCGTCAAATTCAGCTCATGAACTAATAATTCACCCTAGATCTTAAGATTTAAGAGGAGTAATAAATCTTAAAATGACTGGTCTTGGTCTTGGGGAGAAAAATCAAGAGGCAAGGTACATTAAATCATTAAATATTTTAGTTTGACTTGACCCAATTGACTCCTAAATTTTTTATATGACTTTGATTGACCTTCGAGTCGAGTCGTGTTTTAAAACTATGGTATCAAAGCACTCATCAAGGTCAAACTAACAATAATATCTTTCAATTTTCTTGTGTTGGAGTAAGGGTGTCAATGGGCACCAAATTAGCCGATGCACTTGAAATCGATTAGTTGATTTTGAGTCCATCATAATGGACCTGATCATTTTTTAGTCCGGTTCTGGGTAGCTATCTTAAGGACCCGATAAGAAATGAGTCTCATTTGGGTACCCGACTAGTAAATTTATAATATCTATAGTGAAAGTCGTAGTCTAATTAAATAAATCTTAAAGTAAATGTACTTAAATTAAAACTAAAATATAAAGAGAATATGGCTTCGTTACTTATTACCTTTTCTATAGGTGAAACTCCATTCATTTTTCACGTATTATACAATTTCAACAGTAAATAAATGGTCCGCCATTCCCTAATTTTCTGTTATTTTATTCTCAAAAGTTTGATTTTCTTGAAGAATACATTATTGATCCTAATTTTTAAATGATTACAAATAAATAATTTAGTTTCATCTCTAATTAATTTTTATTTAAAGTAGAGATTGGATCCCTATTTTGATATATAACTTCAAATGATTTTATAAGATACATAAATTTAATTTTTTTATTTTATAGAACCCAAAAATCAATTAGAGCCCAACAGGAGAATAGGGCTGGTCCAAGTACAGTATTCCTCTTTAGGGCCACGTCAGGGCTAACCGATGATCAGCACAAACCCATATTTTACAGCCCAAGATGTATATGGTCAAGAAATATTTTTCCGAATTTAGAAGAACTTGTCGAAGTTGTGGGGCATTTAGTGAGAAACAGTTTTTGCATTTCAGATTATATTTAAATAACTATAATGCCCTTTAAACTACACCAAATGTTAGGCTTTTTTACTTAACTAGGGAAGTGCACGTGCATTTTAATAGCACACCTACAGAATCAACTACATGATCCTATCCTAGGATCATTGATTCTCCAAATCTCAGCCTTAAAAAAAATCTTCAGTGGATGTCAATCCTAGAAGATAAGAATCAGGTCCTCCTTTATTTTAGGAATACTAATATTTTAGGCGCTAACAAATCAATGTAAATCTATAACAGATTTGCAACAAATCTATTTTGTATCTCTATATATTTTGTTGTAACTTTAATCACTTTGTGAGTTGTAATACAGTCCTTTTATGGTATCAGGGCAACAAACGTTTGATACGTTTATTGATCCATCTTCAGTAACAGAACTCTGCACATGGATGCCTCTTCTTCCATCACTACATCTCCTCCTACCAAGAATCATTCATCTTTTTCCCAAATGCCGAACATCTCTCATCTTATTAGCATAAAACTTGATCAGAACAACTATCTTTTGTGGAAATCACAATTTTTGTCGATTTTGAAGGGCAATGATCTTGCCGATTTTGATGGCACAACATCGTGTCCTCCCTGCAGATAGTGGATTGCAACCTCATCAAGTCAATGATGCTTATCTTGCTTAGGAAAAGTAAGATCAATTTCTTCTAAGCTAGATCAATGCCACGCTAACAGAAGGTATTCTAGCCCAAGTTGTCGGGCTATGTGACTCACGATCTGTGTGGGTCGCTATTGAGATGATGTTTTTATCTCAATCACAAGCACAAGTGACGTAATTTCACCGACAATTGCAGACTTTAAAAAAGGATAATACCTCTGCAGTGGATTACCTACACAAGTTCAAGATTACTACTGATAAACTAGTTGCTGTAGACAAACTAGTTGAGGACTTTGATCTTGTCACATATGTCTTGGAAATTCTTGGACCTGAATATGGTCCATTGGTCACATCTGTTTCTCATCAAAAACCACTCATTACTATGAGAGAACTCTATGGTTCCTTGATTAGTGAAGAAATTCGTATCACAAGCTATCTTTCAACAAATGCAACTGAAGCTACTGTCTTTGTGGCTAACCGCTCTCCCTTACATTCACAATGTGGAAACCACTCTAGTCGAGGGGCCTCTTACTCATTTAGTAGAGGTCGTGGTCGTGAAAAGGTCGCTGCTAATGGCGGTCAACATGTTGGACAACCACATACCAATCCGACTTCTACTCATCTTATCTGCCAAATTTGTAACAAAGTTGGGCACTCTGCCCTTGATTGTTACCATCGCCTTGATCGCTCATATCAAGGACGTGAAATTCCAAATCAACGTAACGCTCTTCATGCAACTTTCCACTCACCACCTGATAATGCTTGGTACCCAGATATTGGAGCTAATCAATATATTACACATGATCTATCTAAACTGTCTCTCCAATCTGATTACACTGGACCTGACCGTGTGTCTGTAGGTAATGATGTTGCTCTTCCCATTTCTCATCTTGGTTCTTCTACGATTTCTACTTTGAATTCTACTTATGAGTTACGTAACGTCTTGCATGTTCCTCAAATTACAAAAAATCTCTTATCAGTTTATCAGTTTACTGTCAACAATGATTGTTACTTTGAATTTTATCCTTCATTTTTTTGTGTTGAGGAAATCAACATGGGGAGGATCATGTTTCAAGGCCAGAGTAAAAATGGACTATATGTTCTTCCAATAAATCGAAAACTCCCGAATAAATCTGCATCTTTTCAAGCTCTTGTCGACGAACGTGTGACTCCTCATCAGTGGCATTTTCGCTTAAGGCATCCAGCTAAGCATACGCTTCAACGTCTTATTGCAAAGAAAGCTCTTCCTTTTAAAGGTTTTTTGCGTCAAGAGTCCATATGTCATGCGTGTCAGCTTGGTAAAAGCTCCAAATTACCTTTTTGTCTTTCATCATATGTTTCTAGTTCTCCTTTAGAACTTCTGCATTGTGATTTATGGGGACCTTCTCCTATTGTTTCTAATAATGGTTTTCGGTATTATTTTTTCAATTGTTTATGACTATAGCAAATTTTGTTGGCTTTTTCCTCTTCAGTTGAAATCTCAAGTTCTTGCTACCTTTATTAAATTTAAAACTCATGCTGAAAACCTCTTGAATGCCAAGATTAAATCTCTCCAAACTGATGGAGGGGGTGAATTCATGAGCAATCCCTTTCGTAATTTTTTATCCCTCAATGGCATCCACCATCGCATGACATGTCCCCATATTACAGAACAAAATGGGGTAGTAGAACGTAAGCATCGTCATATTGTTGAAATGGGACTTGCACTTCTTCCTCATTCTCACATACCACCCTCTTATTGGACTGAGGCCTTTCTTACGTCAGTATTTTTGATTAATAGGCTTCCAATGTGTATCCTTAATCACATCTCCCCTTGGGAAAAGTTATTTCATCAAGTCCCTGATTATTCAATTCTTAAGACTTTTGCTTGTGCATGTTATCCATACTTGAGGCTTTATCGAAATCATAAGCTTGGCTTTCACTCTTCCAAGTGTGTCTTTATTGGTTATAGTTTGCAACATAAAGGTTATAACTGCCTCCATATTCCGAGTGGTCAGGTGTATATTTCACGTCATGTAATTTTTTATGAAAATCAATTTCCATTTGCCACTCACTCCACCACCCAATCATTCATCCATGTTTCGTCAGTTGTAGTTCTAGGCCCATTACAATCTTCCTCCCATAAGACTTTACCATTCTTACAACCCGATGTCTTGGTTCAATCCAATGAGACCCACCCACCTTCACCAAACCCACCTGCGGCCACCATTCAGTCCCTACCTACAGACATGGTTTAGTCCAATGTAAACTACCCACTTTCATCAATCCCACCATCTACTAACATCCCTCCCATTGTCGTGCTTTCCCAACCTCAACCTATAACTACCTCTAAGCATCACATGATTACTCGATTTCGTGGTACCTGCACACCCAAGACCTATGTTGCTACCCGTTATCCACTTGCCCTTATTGCTTCTTTTCTACCTGTTGAACCTTCTAATTATACCTAAGAATCAAAGGTGGTTGAGTGGCGAGCTACCATGGCTCAAGAGATTGATGCGCTTATCAAAATGGGCACTTGGTCTTTAGTCTAAACAAAATGTTGTTGGATGTCGTTGGGTTTACAAGATCAAGCAAAAATCGGATGGTACTGTTGATTGCTACAAGGCAAGATTGGTTGCACGAGGTTATCACCAACAACCTGGTATTGATTACACCGAAACCTTTAGTCCTGTAGTTAAGCCTACTACAATACAGTTGGTTTTATCTCTAGCAGTCCACTTTAATTAGCCTCTCAAGCAACTTGATGTTTCAAATGCATTTTTGCATGGTAAATTAAATGAGGAAGTTTATATGACTCAGCCACAGGGTTTTGTTGATTCTCAACATCCTAACTATGTTTATCGGCTTCATAAGGCCATATATGGCCTCAAACAAGCCCCGCGTGCTTGGTTTATGCGCCTCACTCGATTTCTTGAAGAACTTAATTTTGTGGGCTCTTCTGTTGATACTTCTCTGTTTAAATGCAAATTTAATGGCAACATTACCATTCTTTTGATATACATAGATGATATGATCATTACCGCAGTTGTACAAAGACAATTTCCCATCTTATTTCTCAAATGAAGACTACTTTTTCTATAAAAGATCTTAGTAATCTCACTTACTTCTTGGGTATAGAAGTTTCTAGATCATCTGACTCTTTGTTTTTTTGCCAACACAAATATGTTGTTGATATTCTTCGTCGCTCTTGTATGGATGGTGTTAAACCCATTAAATCTCCAATGCTTACTGGTCAAAAATTGTCCAAATATGATGGTATTTCGTTATTAGATAGTTCCGAATATCGAAGCATTGTCGGGAGTCTTCAATATCTCACCTTAACACGACCAGATCTTGCCTTCTCAGTCAACCAAGTTTGCCAATTCCTGCATTCTCCTACGAGTACTCATTGGCTAGCTGTGAAACGAATTCTTCGTTATCTCAAAGGGACTCTTGACTCTGGTATTACTTTTACGCGAAGGACTTCTCCACTTCTCTCAAGCCTTTTGTGACGTAGATTGGGCAGGTAGCCCAGATGATCAACGCTTGACAACTGGTTATTATTTATTCTTCGGTTCTAATCTTATCTCATGGAGTGCCAAAACACAACCATTGTTTCACGCTCCTCCACTGAGTCTGAATACAAAGCTCTTGTACACACCATTGCTAAATTATCTTGGGTCCAATCTCTTCTTAAGGATGTACATGTTTATTTATCCGTCCCTCCTCTCATTTGGTGTGATAATGTAGGGGCTATCTCTCTCGCTGCAAATCTGGTCTTTCATGCAAGAACTAAACACATAGAAGTCGATTATCACTTTGTTCGGGAAAGAGTTCTCAAACATCTTTTGAATGTTCGTTACATTTCTATTGTTGACAACTTGGCCGATGTGTTCACTAAGGGCCTATCAACACCTAGATTTCATCTTCTTCGGAACAAGTTGACTATTGGTCTTCCCCCGTCAACTTGAAGGGGCATAATAGCACACCTGCTGAATCAACTACAGAATCCTATCCTAGGATCATTGATTCTCCAAATCTCAGCCTTAACAGAAAATATTCACCTGATCTCAATCCTAAAAGATAAGAATCTAGTCCTCCTTTATTTCAGGAATACCAATATTTTAAGAGCTAACAAATTAATGTAAATCTGTAACAGATTTGCAACAAATCTGTTTTGTATCTCTATATATTTTGTTGTAATTCTAATTACTTTGTGAGTTGTAACACAGTCCTTTTACGTTTCACGTGAACATATGTTTATTGATATAAAACTATAAGTCGTGCTGGAGTGACCTCAAGCTAGAACCTCATATTACACTTCTTGACGTGAAACTAGATAAGAACCATAGATGTTTTTTCACTCGAGAAACTCAACCTGAGGTCACTTCAGCGTTATTCAAGATATAATTCACTATTTTGAATAGTAATTTTAAATTTCTAATGAGAAGAATCACATTTTTTTATCAGTAAAAAAATATATATTGTTCCTATGAGGGATTTCGCACAACCTTACGAAAGTCTATTATCGCAAAGCTAACCAATCATATTGAAACTTTTCTCTGTATACATACAAATCTGATTTGTGAAAAATAAAAAAGAAGTTTAGAATGACCAAATTCTTTTTTGAAATTTCAATGAAGATTATAAATCAAAAAAATAAAAAAGTCCTAAATAATTTCTTACAAATACCACACAAAAAAAAGTTGTCAGTGAATAATTTCTACCAATCATATTGAAACTTTTCTCTATTTACATACAACTCCAATTCACAAATCTTTTTTATGCCTATTTTTAATAAATAAATAAATAACTCGAGAATGACTAAATTATTTTTTGAAATTGCAATGGAGATTACAAATATAAGAAAATCTAAATGTCCTAAATAATTTTTATACAAAATTTAAATAATAAAAAAAAAAATAGTCCTTAAAGAAAATAATCATTCGAAATAATTTAAACGGAAAAAATAATTTCCAGAATATTATTTAGATGAACCAAGGACCAAGGCTATGATTGGAGTTATTTTACATTTTACAAGTTAGGAAATGTGAATTGTAACTTAAAGCCGGGGTTCTGTTAATTCGTGGAAAATGACTCTTGAAAAAACACACAATCCTAACGATCACATTATTCCCTCACAATAAGTATCTTTGAGATATTTAGTATTCGGAACATGTGTTTTCAAGAGTCATTTTCCATGGGTCATAGAGTCTATAGAAGAAAATAATAAGAGGATGAACAAAGAAACATTAGTTATTTAAGATGTACATATGACCCACAACTTTATCTTTCTAGATGTTGCAAAGGTAATTCTTCGACCTGAAACCCGTGCCTCTTCCCTACGATAAGGTAATCTTCTGCTGCAGTAGGGCCATAGGCAAATTTTTCGAACCATATGACCTAATTCAATTGAACCAAAGTGACAATCTCATACCTCCAATAATTGAGTGCCTGATAAGGTGGATCCCATTAAATAAAAAATCAAACATGTTTATATGGTGTTTGTTATAGAAGCTACCCCCAAAATATTATCACATCTACTGAACTCTTCTTAATGCCACCCTAATGACCACAATTACTCCAACATCTATAATAGAAGAAATGGATCATGATAGCAAATTTACCAATATCGTCACATTAAGATCCACAAATCTGATACCCAAGAAACTTGGTCTCCTTCCATATTTATTTCTCACCATCATAAACTTCTCCCTCCTCAACCGCAACCGCCATCAACTTATCAGTCATCTTTGTTTTTAAGAAAATATCTTATTCTAAAGCAAAGGGACACACACAAAGTTAGTATGCTCATCAAGCAATTTGAAAAATTGGAGCACCACTATGACCAAGTCAAGCATAAGGGCATTGATGCGCTCATATGAAAAGGCGCAATCGATAAAATAAAAATAAAAAAACAAATTGAGAAACATTGTACACATGAAGAGGTTTAGAAGTGAAAATTATAATAAAAGACCTTGGACAATATTCTTTATAAGATGGTTAAAACCATCCAACTCATCACATTCCATTCTATGGTCAAAGTACTACTACAAGAAATACATGATATGGTAAGCGTAACAATCTTAGAACACCCGACTTGGATCCTAATATAGAATGCATTCCAAAAGGATGCATCAATAGTGAAAGCGCCCTCAATCCGCGGGGTACGCGGATCCGCTTTTGACCCTTGAGGTTTGGGAGTCGCCACCTAGTTATTGTGGTCTAGGAACCAAACTGACTCTAAAAAAGACAAACTAATCTACGAAAGAGAAAAAGAGTTCGGGGATCACGTTACGGGATTGGAAGGTGTTAGACACCAACCCCGCCCGGCCAAAGCCGGTCTCTACTAACTTTCCAAATATATCACATTGCTAAAAATCTAGATAAAAATAAAAATAAAAAATTTCATACATTTCCGATAGCAAGGATTTTGTTCCCTCAGATCTGACAAAAATAGCTCTTTATACCGTACTCCTTGCTTCGTTCTGTCTCCGGATTTGATTTCGGATCTTCAAGATCGAGGTATCTCCTTGCTTTTGGATCTGAACTCTTCAAGTTTGTTGCGGATTTGAGGGTGTTTTTGGAGGACTTTTAGGTGTTTTCTAGGCTAAAATTGAAGGAGGGATGTTAGGTAAGGAGTTGGGACTCCAAAACTAGGTTTATGGGAGGTTATGGGGGCTTCTAGACCTACTTCTCTAAGGGTTTATTATTTGATACGAAAATAGGGTGTGAACACCTCTATTTATAGATGTTTTTAGGGGTTAATTTGGATAGAGTTAGTGTTTAATTAGAGATCTTTTAATTAGAGTTGTGTTTTAGTTAGACTTAGTTTAGGTAGAATTGTGTTTTAATTAGAATTGTTTTAGGTAGAATTGTTTTTATGTTAGAACTCTATTAGATAGAGTTATTAATCAATTATAATTCTATTATGACTTTTGGTCTTATTTGATTGACTTTTAATGTTTTGACTTTAGTCTTAATTGATTGACTTTTAATATCTTGACTTTAGTCTTGCTTAATTGACTTTAATTTTGACTTCAGTCTCACTTGATTGACTTTAATACCTTGAATTCAGTCTTGCTTGATTTACTTTTAATTTTTGGAGAACCCTCCTCTAAAATATCTTTAATTCTTTGGACCCCCAAATGGAGGGGTCCTTAAAGAAATATCCCATGAACCCTCAACAATTTTACCCGAAAGTCCGATTGATCGATTTTTTAGGTTCAAATTTTTAAATTAATTTCATTAATGTTTCACTTTAATTATTTAATATTTTATTTATTAATTTCAAATTTTTTAATTATGAAAATTGTGAAATTACCGTTTTGCCCCCGGAGAGGACTTTTCAAGTTTCAAGTCGGTTTTTAATGTTCTAGGATGTTTTAGAATCGGTTTTTCATAAGGAATTCAATGAGAATGTTGGTTTGTGTCATTTATGAAAATTTTATGTGAAATGATTGTGAACTTTATGAGGGGCATTTTCGTAATTTTGTCAAATTCTGTTAAAACTGGTGAAATGATTTATTTGATTTCGATTTGTCATTTTATGTGTTCGAATGGGTTTTCCTAAGCGTAACGTAGGCTCTAGGGTTGTTTTGAGGTTAGGGGTATTTTGGTAATTTGGTAATTTTTTAGTGATTTTTATCGTGAAGTTTCTTTTTGGTCTGCAAGATGATGATTTCTATGTTTCTGGGATCGTATTTTCCTAGCGTAGCGTGGTTTCTAAGGTTTTGTCAGTTCGAGATACCTCATCCGGATTTCTGAAACATATCTGGTAACAAAATAAAGCAATGGAATACACATCCATCATTGGGAATCATTGCAATCGGATTGACTAGTTGATTAATCGGGCGAGTGCAAAAATGGGGTGTCTACAGATGCCCCTCTTTGGCAGAGGGTTGAAGCAAACTAGATAGCAAATCTATTTTGGTAGATAGTGCGACATCCGAATGTTAAAGCTAGTGAAAGTTCATTTTGCAGCCTGATTCAGCAATTCGTCAGGGTGTTCGGATCCTTGAGGGTCAAGCTCTCCCCGAATTAAAAGGTTGTCAGGTCCTTGAGCGCAAACTCTAACTGACGGTGTCAGATCCTTAAATTTTAGAAAATTCGCCTTGACTAATGAACAAATGTGCAAGTGTGTGCACTGTGTGAAATTGAGTAAAATCTGAGTAAAACAAAACTCGAGAAAATTTGAATGATATTTGAGACAAATCTGAGCAAAAGTTGGGAGAAAGTTAAATGTCATACTCTACCTACTCTAGGTGAAAGAGTAATGAATTTATATTTTTTTTTAGAGTCTTATTCTACCTACTCAGAATGAAAGAGTAATGCATTAAAAATTTTTTGGGAAGTTCTACTCTACCTACCCGGAGTGAAAGAGTAATGAACTATTTTTTTTTTTTTGAAAGTTCTACTCTACCTACTCGGAGTGAAAGAGTAATAAACTAAGCTTTTTAGAAGTCCTACTCTACCTGCCCAGGGTGAAAGAGTAATGAACTAATTTTTTTTGGAAAGTTCTACTCTACCTACTCGGAGTGAAAGAGTAATGAACTAATTTTTTAGGAGTCCTACTCTACCTGCCCAGGGTGAAAAAGTAATGAACTAATTTTTTTTTTTGGAAAGTTCTACTCTACCTACTCGGAGTGAAAGAGTAATGAACTAAATTTTTTTTTTTGGGAAGTTCTACTCTACCTATCCGGAGTGAAAGAATAATGAACTATTTTTTTTTTTGGAAGTTCTACTCTACCTACTCGGAGTGAAAGAGTAATGAACTAATTTTTTTTGGGAAGTTCTACTCTACCTACTCGGAGTGAAAGAGTAATGGACTAATTTTTTAGGAGTCCTACTCTACCTGCCCAGGGTGAAAGAGTAATGAACTAATTTTTTTTTTGGAAAGTTCTACTCTACCTACTCGGAGTGAAAGAGTAATGAACTAAATTTTTTTTGGGAAGTTCTACTCTACCTACCCGGAGTGAAAGAGTAATGAACTATTTTTTTTTTGGAAGTTCTACTCTACCTACTCGGAGTGAAAGAGTAATGAACTAAGCTTTTTTTTGGAAGTTCTACTCTACCTACTCGTAGTGAAAGAGTAATGAACTAATTTTTTAGGAAGTTCTACTCTACCTACTCGTAATGAAAGAGTAATGAACTAATTTTTTAGAAGTCCTACTCTACCTGCCCAGGGTGAAAAAGTAATGAACTAATTTTTGAGGAAACAAACAAGGGATTAACCTCGCATTTGAATTTTTTTTTTTAAATAAAAAGTTGAATTTTATGAAGGTCCGGTAAACATTTTAACTCTCTTTGAATCTAAGGAGTTTTCAAAATTGCTATCAAGAGGGTAACCTTTAATTCAAAGTTAACCTTATCCTTTGGGGTTGAAATTGACCAGGTATCAGAGCAAAAATGCCCCTAGTTTGACAAGGAACATTGCACTGGGGATAATTGAATATAATTTGAAAATAAATGCCCCTAGTGGAAGGGGGGAAACTGTACTCTTTAGAAAAAGGAAGTGCCCTTATTATGAAAGTTTGAAATCCTTGATTACCGTAAGCACAATAAAGGTTTAACTTTTAATTTTGACTTTTTATATTGAAGATTTTGAGTCAGGCTCAAAGAAATTGGAACAAAATATTTCTTTCTGAAATTCATCATAGAATTTGTTCTTTCTCCCTGTCGGTTCACTTAGGGACATGAAACTCTTCAGATCAATCATAGACAAGATACTTGTATCCACTGAATCTATATTTGGTTCAACCTGGGTATTGAAACTTGATTATTCGGACTTCTGATATTTCGGCACGGGCTACCTTTTCAGCTTCTCAACTCAACAGAGATTTTCTTTTTTTTTTTGATAGCTATAAGTTTTGCCTAGATTGCCTATTCAGGTTTTCAATCTAGCGAGCATGCTCTAGCTTTTGCCTAGATCGCCTTTTTAGGTTTTCGATGTAGCGAGCTTACAATTTTTTCTTTTTTCTTTGCTCTCATTGTTGCCAAGGTCGTCCTTTCAGATTTTCAACCTTACGAGCTTACCTTAATTTTTGCCTAAGCCGCCCTTTTCGAGTTTTCAACTTAGCAGGCTTTTTTTCTTATCTTTTTCTTCTCTGAACTTCTAGAGTTACTGTCTGATCATGTTTTGCTATCTTCATTGACTTTTCACGCGGTACTTAGGAGGACTTTTATAGGTAGGCTTAGGACTGGGTATAAAAAGAAAGGAATCTTGAGGCTCAAAAACCCAAATGCCCCTTGTGTGGCATTTGCTTTTAAATTATTTTCTTTTTTCTTGAATTTTCTTCCCCACTTTGACAATTTTTTCTTTTGAATTTTTTTTTTTTTGATTATTTCTTTGTCGGGGAATCTACTTTTATTTATTTTTATTTTTTATGTGATCGGGCCTGAAGTAACTTCTCAGGTTGCCTACGTACCCCAGAATTTTGGGATCAGACCAAAACGTAGTTCGAAACTTCCCTCCCCTAGGTTAGGTGATCGGGCTAAGAAAGAAAAAAGCATAATTTTTCTTTTTGAAAAAGATTGCAAAGGGGTTGGAAAAAGGATATGTTGGACTGGGTAACTGGGTAATATGAGGATTGATTCGGCCAAAGATGGCCTCCTTAAATGTAGTACCGTTTGATTTGGTCAAGGTTGGTTGGTTCTGGTAATTCGATTCCATCATGATCTTGAAGGCTGACAGCTTTTCCTAGTAATATTTCCTTGACGATGAACGGATCTCACCAATTAGGTTCGAAATTCTCTCTAGGGTCAAAGATAGGTGCTCGATTTCCTTTGAAATCTGATGGTTTTCCAAAGTAGTATTTTCTTGCTGATAGATGAATTTCTCCAATTAAGTTCAGACTTCCTCCTATGGTCGAGGAGGAGTACTCAATTTTCTTTGAAGTCTGATAGTTAAATCCTTGACTTGTAAATGACGAGCTTTGACCTTTTTGTCAAATGCACGGGTGACTCTTCTTAGATAAGCTTGCACATGATACAACGCTCTTAGTTGTTTTTCCTCGATCAAATTCAACTCTTCGTACCCTTGGCGAACCCAGTCTGCTTCTGACAACTGACTTTCTAACAAAATCCTGAGAGATGGAATCTCCATCTCAACTGGCAAGACTGCTTCCATGCCATACATTAAGGAGTAAGGAGTAGCTCCGGTGGAGGATCGAATTGAGGTTCGATATGTCCATAGCGCAAATGGCAGTTTTTCTGACCAATCTCGATGTGATTGACACATCTTTCTAAGGATAGTCTTGAGACTCTTATTAACTTCTTCAACCGTTCCATTAATTTGAGGACGGTAGGGGGATGATTTGTGATTCCGAATCTTTAACTTTAAACACAGAGTAGTGATTTATGTTTTGAAGTACGACCCATTGTCAAATATCAATTCAAAAGGTATCCCCATATCGACTGATAATATATGATTTGCAACTTAAGATGTAGTGAGGATAGCACTGATACATTTTATAACATCTTCTTTAATTCCATTGATATACACGAGTATCTAGTCCATGTTGAACAACACTCAAGCTTGTACCTAACATACCCTCATATGATCACACGAACAAGTCTTTTGAAATTTCTGAGAAAATTAATTATCCCCTTGTGTTCTTCTAGATATAAGATGGTTTCTATTTGAATCTCTTTAGGAATTACTTTTTGTTTCAAGGTCAATGACCTTTGCTTTCTTGAGCCCGACTCTTATCTTCTTGTTCAGAAACGAAATCTATCAAATTATTAGTTAATTCGTTAATGTGCTCGAGGTATTCAAAAATTTCTTTTGTACAATCAATTCAGAAGGGGCGACAGATGCCTCTATAAACTCGACGAACTAACTTGACTCAATAAGAAAGAGTAGACTCAATCTAAGGAAGACATGACCTTGCTAGAAAAAAGGACTTGAGCTAACCCAAATGACCCATGAAAACTCAAGACTACCCAAAACGGGCTTGATTAGGACTGAGGACTGAGATATTGCTTATAACCGGTAGGATTGAAGCACTATGATCTTCAAAGAACAACTAGACGATGTTGAGAAATTTTAAAGTCATTTCTGACTGTTGATTTGATATTGACGTTTACTCTAACTGACCGGATTTACAACCCTAGCTAGACGATAGACGATTGAGCTTAGATACAATGATAACCCTTAAAACCACTTTGAAGGTGAATTTAACTAATTTCAGTGTCACCCCCTTGATAACATTTTAAATGAACCCGGAGATTTTATAGAATTTTGTGCACCAATCCGTTAAACAATTCATCCATTCAATGATTATTCAAAAATAATAATTTTATTGCAGTCTTGAAAATAATGTTTTTATTGAATAACAATTTTCACAATACTGATTATTTTTTGCAATCATTTTCTTTTTAGAAAAACATATTTTGATAATTTTATAAGGTCCATGCAAAAAATAGATTTTTGGTAAAAAGCATATTTCAAAAAAATTTCATGCAACAATAGATCTTTTGTAAATCATTTCCTTTTCTTTTGGAAAATATTTTCTTCTGAAAAATATTTTTTCTCTGAAAAATAGTTTTTTATTTGGAAATCATTTTCTCTTGGAAAATCTTGTTCTTATGAAAAATATTTTTTGGAAAAAGCTTTTTCTTAGAAAACATTTTTTCTAGAGAATAACACTTTTTCTGGAAAACACTTCTTTTAGAAAACATTTTTTTCTAGGAAATATTTTGCCTTTGTAAACTATTTTTCTTCTTTGAAAATTTGATTTCTATTTCGATTTAAATGGCCCGGTCCATCAGGATTGTTGGATCGAGTTAGGCTGGGTCATTTGCAAGAGATGGATTTTTTTTTTGGGTTGGTGCGCCCATTTTAATTTTTAAAACAAAATTTTTTATCCTTGAGGATAACCATACATTCCTTATCTCATCATTCACATACATTCACATGCATTTTGATCTCATCATTCCATTATTCACCTACATTCATCAATCAACAGGCTCCATTCAATAAACAACCCGGGAACACCCACGATAAGTTCGAGTCGTGACCTACGGGGAAGGTTTCTAGACTCTAAGCTTACTACGTGCAATGCATTTTTATCTGGTCACCCTTGCCCAAGCACACCTATATACCTCTCGATACGTGGTGACCTTGTTTGATATACCGTATAGGTGATAATCTAAAACCTCAACTCACTTCTCTGAAGCCAAAAACAGCCAGTTTGATCTCCAGTTGAGAGGTGGCGCACAATGCTGAGCAAGGGCCCACTTAAATACCTCTCGTCTAGAATAGACGTAGTCTATCCCCCTCGTACAGTAGGGTACAGTGGAGCAAGATCTTGCTTAGGCACCGATTTTGACCAAGAAGTGCAATTGATATACTTAGATTACCTTTTATACCTACGGGTACGAGTCAAGAGTTGTAGCTTTCATAAATGGTTTGGCATCCCACGAGGGGACCGACCACGTACTAGTACTACGTTGGCAATAAGGACATGTGACTGTGTGGCTTACAATAGGACAAAGGCTCAGGTTGCCCCAGCCTGGGTGCATCAATATATCTCTCAGAATCACCTGATCAGACGGTATTAATGCCCCCAGTTTGATATACCCTAAGGTACGTGACTGGAGTTGTGGGTTTCATGAATGACGTCGCATCTCCGAAGAGACCGGACCACACACTAGTGCCACGTTGGCTAAATGGGACGTATAAGTGCTCAAAACAGTAAACGTGCATGTGGTGTGTGCAAAACAGGATGGGGTGTGCCCGGGACCTTTTTCAAACAAATGGGCCCATGGATCCAATCAAACCAATCATACATTTAATCAAAATCAAAATCATTAAATCATATGAATATTCAATTAAGATCACATTATTCCCATCACATAAGCACATTAACATTACGATCAACATCAATCATGTATTTCAAGCAAGATCATGGTAAATTAATCCATAAATATGGCATACGATAATGATCAAACAAACATTGCAATAGGCATAATTTTTATAATTTTTAAGGTCCAATCAATGATCACTTTTGGGTGATCCAAAATAAATCGAGATTCCAATAGGTGTTACATTGATGATAGAATGACAATGGTTGAGATGAGCTCACTCTCAAGAACATTAATTGTGCCAACATTAGATAAATTCAGATTTTCTGTGAATTAGGAAAATACAATCTGAACTTGCATCGATGATATCTAAGGCTCCCGATAATGAAATCGAGTGAACTCAAGTTCTAAATTAATCTACTCGATGAGATCTACATTTTATTAATAGGTGTCCAAACTTAGTTCTCACCAGAATATTCTGTAAAAACGTTTTAACGTTGCTGTCCCAACTTTCATTCAGAAATAATTCCAGATTTACAGATTGAACTTGCATCGATGATATCTAAGGCTTCCGATAACGAAATTGAGTGAACTCAAGTTCTAAATTAATCTATTCGATGAGATCTATGTTTTATTAAAGGTTTCTAGACTTAATTCTCATTAAAATGTTCTGTAAAAAAGTTTTAACATTGCTGTCCCAACTTTCATTCAGAAATAATTTCAGATTTACAGATTGAACTTGCATCGATGATATCTAAGGCTTCCGATAACGAAATTGAGTGAACTCAGATTCTAAATCAATCTACTCGACGAGATCTATGTTTTATTAAAAGGCTCCCAGACTTAATTCTTACTAGAATATTCTCTAAAAAAGTTTTAACATTGCTGTCCCAACTTTCATTCAGAAATAATTCTAGATTTATAGATTGAACTTGCATTGATGATATCTAAGGCTTCCGATAATGAAATTGAGTGAACTCAGATTCTAAATTAATCTACTCGACGAGATCTATGTTTTATTAAAAGGCTCCCAGACTTAAATCTCGCTAGAATATTCTCTAAAAACGTTTTAATATTTCTGTCCAACCTTCATCATTCCATCATTTTCATAGGTCAGTTTGAATCTTTCACTATTTAGGGGTCATCAAAAAGTGATCCTTAATTGGAAAAAAAAATGCAATACCCAAAATCATCTATAATCAAGACAAAAAATAAATAAACAGAAAAAATAAATAAAATAAATCCAACTAAATAATAATAAAAAACTAGGTCATCTTGGCAATGCTCTCATACTTGGGGTTTTTCAAGTTTGATCCTCAATAGTCCCCAGCGGAGTCGCCACTGAAAGGGCCCTCGATCCGCGGGGTACGCGGATCCGCTTTTGACCCTTGAGGTTTGGGAGTCGCCACCTAGTTATTGTGGTCTAGGAACCAAACTGACTCTAAAAAAGGCAAACTAATCTACGAAAGAGAAAAAGAGTCCGGGGATCACGTTACGGGGTTGGAAGGTGTTAGGCACCAATCCCGCCCGGCCAAAGCTGATCTCTACTAACTTTCCAAATATATCACATTGCTAAAAACCTAGATAAAAATAAAAATAAAAAATTTCATACCTTTCCGATAGCAAGGATTTTGTTCCCTCAGATCTGACAAAAATAGCTCATTGTACCGTACTCCTTGCTTCGTTCTGTCTCCCGATTTGATTTCGGATCTCCAAGATCGAGGTATCTCCTTGCTTTTGGATCTGAACTCTTCAAGTTTGTTGCGGATTTGGGGGTGTTTTTGGAGGGCTTTTAGGTGTTTTCTAGGCTAAAATTGAAGGAGGGATGTTAGGTAAGGAGTTGGGACTCCAAAACTAGGGTTTATGGGAGGCTATAGGGGCTTCTAGACCTACTTCTCTTAGGATTTATTATTTGATACGAAAATAGGGTGTGAGCACCTCTATTTATAGATGTTTTTAGGGGTTAATTTGGATAGAGTTAGTGTTTAATTAGAGATCTTTTAATTAGAGTTGTGTTTTAGTTAGACTTATTTTAGGTAGAATTGTATTTTAATTAGAATTGTTTTAGGTAGAATTGTTTTTATGTTAGAACTCTATTAGATAGAGTTATTAATCAATTATAATTCTATTATGACTTTTGGTCTTATTTGATTGACTTTTAATGTTTTGACTTTAGTCTTAATTGATTGACTTTTAATATCTTGACTTTAGTCTTGCTTAATTGACTTTAATTTTGACTTCAGTCTCACTTGATTGACTTTAATACCTTGAATTCAGTCTTGCTTGATTTACTTTTAATTTTTGGAGAACCCTCCTCTAAAATATCTTTAATTCTTTGGACCCCCAAATGGAGGGGTCCTTAAAGAAATATCCCATGAACCCTCAACAATTTTACCCGAAAGTCCGATTGATCGATTTTTTAGGTTCAAATTTTTAAATTAATTTCATTAATGTTTCACTTTAATTATTTAATGTTTTATTTATTAATTTCAAATTTTTTAATTATGAAAATTGTGAAATTACCGTTTTGCCCCCGGAGAGGACTTTTCAAGTTTCAAGTCGGTTTTTAATGTTCTAGGATGTTTTAGAATCGGTTTTTCATAAGGAATTCAATGAGAATGTTGGTTTGTGTCATTTATGAAAATTTTTATGTGAAATGATTGTGAACTTTATGAGGGGCATTTTCGTAATTTTGTCAAATTCTGTTAAAACTGGTGAAATGATTTATTTGATTTCGATTTGTCATTTTATGTGTTCGAATGGGTTTTCCTAAGCGTAACGTAGGCTCTAGGGTTGTTTTGAGGTTAGGGGTATTTTGGTAATTTGGTAATTTTTTAGTGATTTTTATCGTGAAGTTTCTTTTTGGTCTGCAAGATGATGATTTCTATGTTTCTGGGATCGTATTTTCCTAGCGTAGCGTGGTTTCTAAGGTTTTGTCAGTTCGAGATACCTCATCCGGATTTCTGAAACATATCTGGTAACAAAATAAAGCAATGGAATACACATCCATCATTGGGAATCATTGCAATCGGATTGACGAGTTGATTAATCGGGCGAGTGCAAAAATGGGGTGTCTACAGATAGATGACAAGGCATCATTAAAAGATGTGGGATCACCTTCAACATTAAAAACAGGATAATATTTTATATTTATTTCGTCTCTTTGCCTACAACTAAATACACATAAAAATCAGGACTAAAAGAAGTTTCCTTCTTAATTCTTTTACTTCTCCTAGGTTCAATGGATTCTATTGAATCATCAACAAATTCTTTAGGTTCATCAATAAATTCAGTTTCAAATTTTTATTTTTAAAAGTACTACTCATATTATTACCAATAATTTTATGATCTATATAAAGAATATTCTCAAAAAATTCAACATCTCTAGATTTTATAATTACATTAAAATTTAAATCTAGAAATCTATATGCTTTACTATGTTGTGCATAGCCAATAAAAATACATTTAGTTGCTTTAGGTCCCAACTTAGGTCTTTTAATATCAGGAATTCTAACATAAGTAAGACACCCCCACATTTTAAAATATCTTAATTAGTTTTATGTTAAATCAAATTTCAAAAGGAGTTTTGTTACTTTTCTTAAATGGAACTCAATTTAAAATATAACATGAAGTAAGCAAAGCTTCCCCCCATAAATTATAAGGTAAACTAGAATTTATAAGCATAGCATTTAACATTTCTTCTAGAGTTCTATTTTTTCTTTCTGCTAAACCATTTTGTTGAGGAGTACAAGGGGCTGGAATTTGGTTAATAATACCATGATTCTCACAAAATTCATCAAAAAGACCTTA
>NW_028237395.1:0-28337 GCF_017979445.1 Akebia trifoliata
TATATATCTTCCCCACCCCCCGTTTGATAGAACATCTGTATTTCTTTTCATGTGGCATGTTGACAGGGGAAATTAGATAGTCCATTTGATGGGATGGCGCAACTATGAATATAAGAGGGTCGCACAACACTCAACCCCCTCCCCCCCCAACCCTTTTGGGTGCTTTGTTTTGCTGCAGTCCGTACTCTCAATAAGGTTGGTTCTCCTCTCTTTAAATCACAACTAGGTCTTCCGTTTTTTTTTCGGTACATATTTCTCTTCAAAAATTATAATAACTATCAACTTAATCTTCATCTTTGTTGCATTTGGTAAGTCTTGTCTGAAACAACAAACCATGGGTCCATTTTACTGCTTTTGCCTTACCATGCTATCTAAGATCTTTCTCATTGAACACTCTTTGCAGTATTTTGGTTTTCTCTGCATGCTCTATCATTAGGGCATGTTTCGGTTGAGGCATGTTCATGTGAAAATGGGTTGGGCAAATTATGGAATTTTTTCCCCTTGGGGAAATGTTGAATCATGAAAATTTGCTTAAAGTAGAAAAAAGAGACCATTGGCCAAGTCATGTGGCCTAAAAAGGCAAGGTTTAAAGCATATAAATACTCTCCACATTAAATTTTTAACAACAAATGCTGGATCGTTGTTGCATATCGCTGCTGTTTTTTTATGATTTTCCTTTTATTATCCCACTTAATCATTGAAATGTGCCATACTTTTTTGTTATTATTGCTTTAATTTTCCCCGCCTTGACCTGCCCTTATAGGGTCGATTTTTTCCACTTTTAGACGGTTTCGGGGCAGTATGGGAGTAGAAATGAAAAATCTTTCCTTTATAGGGTCGATTTTTTCTACTTTTAAATGGTTCGGTGCGGTATGGTAGTACAAATGAAAAATCGATTCAATTTTGGGGCAGGGATGGTTTTGATATACCCCATCCTGCCCCGATTATATTTATATATATTAGATCTACTATTAAGAAGTACCACTTACTTCTTTATCGATTCATTATGCACGAATCTCAAGAATCTGAAATTAAAATTTATTCCATTCTCCCGTCCACTCTTTCACACACCTCTCCCACTCTCCCTTTGTCAATTGATGTGGTATACAAACTGTAGTTTTAGAGACATTTATAGATAGAGGTGGTATTCATTCTGAGTTGTGTGAAAAAAATGGATGCAGAATTTAATGGTCTTACGGTTCCGAAGGTACTTTGAGTCCCTGGGTTACTTTTCACTCTTTTGTTATGACTTGTATTGATAGACTATAGTACTACGAAGTGTTCTGTTTCAACTTAATCCCATACATAGGCCAAGCATAGTGATGTGAAGTCATGGAGATTATCAAAAGCTCCATACCTAAAAAATTTGGTAGTCCTTGGTGTTCTGAGCGGAAAGTATAAAAGATATGCATTTGGGTTTTGTGTCAAATGTGTGATTTGGTGGAATCGAATAGTCCACTTCGTCATAAGAGGCAAATAGCGACGTCTAAATAGCGGTATTAATGACTTACCAAAGCAGTGGTTCTGCAAACAGCCTTCATCAGTCGTCCCATGAAAGATGACTCTGTTTTCATTCAACTTTGTTGTCGTCGTGGAAGACAAATTTGAACAATTGTTTTACTTCGTCAAACATAGGGTTTTTGAAGTTTTTTTTTGACCTAATACGCACGATCGTGCGAGGTTGAGGGTTTTCTTCAAAGATCGCCATTCCAGGTACGTTTCTCTTCAACATAGGGCTTTCTTTGAAATTCCTCTCTAATCATATTTTTTCTGCACTTTATGGATTCAGTCGCCGCCTTCCTCTTCTCCTTCTCCTCTTATTCTTCGAATCAAACTCAAGTGAGGGTTTTATCTTTTTAGGGTTTATATTTTTCCTAAGTTAAAAAAATTGTTCAAAGAGAGAGATCTATCATTCTATTTCCCACCTTTAAAAGAGATAGAGCACAAACCCTAACACCATGGATGGATCCTAGAGAAATCGTGGGTCTTTGATCTTGTTAGCAGTCATTCTCTGTGGTAAATCTTGTTGTTTTATCAAATTTGATAGATCTATCTTGATTAGTAATGGTTTTGAGTATCAATTTCCTCATCTTTGAGTTTCTTTTGTTTTCCAGTTTAGTTTGCTAAGATTTGGAGTTCTGTTCTAAGGTGTATTTGCTAGGTTATATCTTACATGATTTGTAAAAGATAATGTATGTTTGACATAGATCGCTTTCTTGTAGTGCTTCAGCTTTTCACTTCTGGAATAGCTGCATTCTATGAAGGATACTATGCTAATAAAGGAATCAAAATTATTAAGGGAACTGGAGCTGTAGGGTTTGATTCCAATGCAAATGGAGAGGTTAGTTTCTCAGCATCCAAGCAATTTATATTAACGTTCAATTTTGTTTACAGTGTCTTTCATAAATAAGTGTTGCTATGTTTCAGGTAAAGGCAGTGAAACTAAAGGATGGGAGAGTGTTGGATGCTGACATTGTTGTTGTTGGTGTTGGTGGTAGACCATTTACAACATTATTCAAGGGCCAGATTGAAGAGGATAAAGGTGGAATTAAGGTAGTTTGAACTTCCATTTCCTCTAGTTTTAACTTTTAATTTATAATATAGGAATTTCTTGCTTAAGACCTTAAATTTTTCTGTTCAATTTTTAATGTTCTCCTTATTCGTAGTAATACCCTCTCACTTGTTCTATTTACCTCCAAATCCAAGCTGTTAAAAGCATTTGTAGCCTCTCTCTGAACCTTCAAATTGAATAATTATCCTCACATCTGTTATACACTCATTCTATGAAGATATCATTTTGTTTGATTGTCAAAAATGTAGTCAAGAGTGCTTGAAAGCAAAGCTGCATAATCTTACTTGACAACATTGTCATATTCCTTCATCTATTTCTTCTACTATGACTGCTTTGATCTTTAATTCTGTCTGTATGTATGCAATAAAGATACTTTGATGGTTTTCACTAAATTTACGATGTGACGTTTGATTGCAAACTGATGCTTTCTTCAAAACTAGCATTTCTAATGTGTATGCTGTGGGTGATGTAGCAACCTTCCCTCTTAGCAAGCTGTGAAGGTATGATTTTCTTTGATTCTGTGTCCTTTAAATGAACCTATTTACTGACCATCCTCCGTGGTAATGTTACCATATCATGATGGTTAATAAGAAGCAGATCTTGCACCACCACCATATAAATGATCATTCCAAATATAATCCCAAACATATTTTTGGGTCTAGAGGTCATGATAACTTTCTCAAACAAACATTTCTCATTCATACAGGCTATCAAGGCCAGTGAAGAAGGGAAGACGATTGACGAGTATGACTACCTTCCATACTTCTATTCTCGTTCATTCGATCTGTCATGGCAGGTCTACGGGGACAATATGAGGGACACAGTACTGTTTGGAGACAGTGATCCAGCATCACCAAAGCCCAAGTTCGGATCATATTGGATTGAAGATGGGAAGGTAGTGGGGGCATTCTTGGAAATTGGTACACTTGAAGAAAATAAAGCCATTGACAAGGTTGCAAAGGTCCAACCTCCAGTTGAGGATGTGCATCAACTGACAAAGGAAGGTCTTACATTTGCGTGTAAGATCTGAGAATTTTGTTCTCGAGACAGAATAAACATAATGATATTTGCATTGAGAGATGGTATTTGGGGGTAGAAATAGAGATAAGGTATGTTAATTGTCTTGGCTTCTGTTTGATATTTTAGTTAAGAATTTTAGATGATTTTAGATGTGATTTTAACTAAGAATGAATAAGACAAGTATGAGAGGCCTGTTGCAACCTACACACCAGGTGAGCCACCCCATTTATAGGCGGCATCACTCAAGCTTTCTTCGCAGTAATGCAGAGAAGTTTGAGTTCCAAGCTGAGGTTTCTCGTCTTATGGATATTCTCATCAACTCTCTTTACAGCAACAAAGATATCTTCTTAAGGGAATTAATCTCTAATGCTTTTGATGTAAGTTAATCTGATTTTATAAACTTGTTTTTTTCCATTTTTCTTGTACTGGTGGAATTGTGTTAATACGGGAGATCTCCCTTCAATCCAAACTCAGGACTAATTGTACAATGACTTCAACTCACAAAACTAAGGACTCTACCACCACTCTTGAGGCTAATTTCTCTGTCCAGTGTATCACTAATGCCCCACTCAATGGTCGTAACTTTCAGAGCTGGTCTCGGTCTGTACGATTTTATTTGGGTAGTCGAGGAAAAACTGGTTGGCTGTTAGGTAGTATTCCTAAGCCACCCCCTATTGATCCCAAATTTGAACAATACGAAATTGATAATTGCACTATTCTTGGGTGGCTATTCAATCGGTGCTATGATCCCATCTCTCATCGTACTATTCATTCCCTGGATGTCACATTTTTTGAAAATGTTCCATATTTTCGTACTTCATCTTCTTTGCAAGACTCTTCTCCTTTGCAGGATTCTTCTCCAACAGTAGTACCATCTCTAGTTTTCTCTCCATCTTTATCTTTGCCGCTGCCGCTACAAGTTTACTCTCGTCGCCCCCCTCTCAAACTTTGCCAACCTCCTCCTTGGACTCAGGTATATCCCCTTCTACATTTCCACCTATTCCCTCTATTATTGACTCACTTACCTATTGCACTTTACAAAGGTAAGCGAGGGTGTGTTACTAATCACCCTATCGCCCAGTTTGTTTCTTATCAGGGTCTTTCTCCTTCTTATCGAGCCTACCTTGCCACCATAGACTCTATTCGGATTCCTCGGTCTATTTTTGAGGCTCTACGTGATCCTATGTGGACTAGAGCCATGACTGCTGAAATGGATGCATTGCAGAAAAATCACACATGGGATCTTGTTTCTCTTCCTTCTGGAGAGCGGATTGTTGGTTGTAAATGGATTTTCATAGTCAAGTATCTTGTAGATGGTATAGTTGATCGCTATAAGGCTCGACTCGTCGCTAAGGGATTTACGTAAACTCCCGGAAAGGACTTTGGAGCCACATTTGCTCCTGTAGCTAAACTATCTACTGTCCATTTACTTATCTCTTTAGCGGCCTGTCATTCTTGGTCTCTTTACCAACTTGATGTGAAGAATGCCTTTCTCAATGGTAATCTGACGGAGGTCATTTATATGGACCCCCTTCCTGGATTTCGTCTTTAGGGGGAGTATTCTGGGAAAGTATGTTGCTTTCTTAAATCTCTGTATAGTCTAAAGCAATCTCTGCGAGCCTGGTTCTAGCGTTTCTTTGAGGTCATTTTATCTATGGGATTTTCTAGATACCACTCTGACCATACTTGTTTTATTCGACGAGGAGTAGATGGTCGTAATACCATTGTTTTGATTTATGTGGATGATATTATAGTAATTGGAGATGATGCACAGTGGATTGACAGAGTTAAGAGGCAGTTGGGTAGTGCTTTTGAGGTTAAGAACTTAGGTTCCCTCAAGTACTTTTTGGGGTTAGAGATAGCCCGCTCACGTCATGGTATTTCGTTATCTCAACGAAAATACACATTGGATCTTCTTCATGACATTGGTATGTTTGGTTGTCGTCCTGTCTCGTCCCCAATGGATCAGAATCACCGCCTTTATGCTGAATTTGGGGAACTTTTATCTGATCCTTCATCTTACCAGAGACTTGTAGGCCGTTTGATTTATCTGACTAACACTAGATCGGATTTGACATTTGCAGTTAGTGTAGCCAGTCAGTTTATGCATGCTCCGCGCACCTCTCATCTTGATGCCGTGTATCGTCTTCGCTACTTGAAGTCTCGTCCTAGCCTAAGCTTATTTTATTCATCTACTGCTCAGCCATATCTATCATGTTTCACTGATGCTGATTATGCGGGTTTTCTTACAGATAGGAGATCTACATCTGGTTTCTATATTTTCTATGACGGTAATCTTATCTCATAGAAAAGTAAGAAACAGAGTGTGGTTTCTCGTTCCTCTACTAAAGCTGAGTATCGTGCTATGGCCCTTGACACATGTGAGCTTCTTTGGCTTAGATCCTTACTAACAGAGTTGGGATTTCCTACTGTTAGTTCCTCCTCTTTGTTCTGTGACAACAAGTCTGCTATAATGCTTGCATCTGACTCAGTCCTTCACGAAAGAACTAAGCACATCGAGGTTGATGTTCACTTTCTCAGGGAGAAAGTTAGATCTGGTGCATTTAAGATAATCTGTCTCTTCTTCAGATCAACTAGCCGATATGCTTACAAAGTCTATTGGACCTTCTGTCACAAACTCTCATCTCGTCAAGCTGGGCCTAGTTGATATATTTGTCCTAGCTTGAGGGGGAGTATTGGAAATATTAGGATAGATGATTAGTTTTTGTTTGGTTTATATGTATTTATTTCTATTATTTTTGTTTGGTTTATATGATTTATTTCTGTGTAAGGGCATTTATGTCCATTCCCCTATTATGGGTTATATACTTTCCAAGCTCTCATTATGAGACTTGAGATTTCTATTCTAAAATTCTTCTCGAAGGTGGGTGAAAATAGATGTAATCAACGAGGTAGATCGGCCGAGGTTGGTTCATGATGTAGACAGTGGACCCAAAAAACATAAAAGCGAAGCAGATTATAAAGAAATAACCTCTGATTAAGCGTTACAGTAATTCGATGGTTCTAAGCCGTCGAATTTATGATTCAATGTTATTCGACGATCCAAAGCCGTCGAATTTATTTTTTCGACGGTTTAAAGCCGTCGAATTTATTTTTTTCTATGGTTCAAAACTGTCGAATTTATTTTTTCGACAGTTTTTAAGACGGACGAAAATATTTTCTATGGCTTACACGTGTCAAATTTTTTTTCGATAAGGCCCAATTCGACTTGTGAGGCTGTCGAATTGTGGAAAATTCGACGGTTTTGGGCTGTCGAATTAAGAGTATTTTCACCTAGTGACTGTGCTCGTGGGTTTGGAATTTTGAGGAGGTCATTTAGATGTGTGATTATCCTCATCCTCAGTAACTGGACTTTTCTTTTTCTTCAGTGCAGTTTGGAATTGGAACAATATAAATGTTTTCGTTGTAAATTAATTTTAGATTCATCTTGTGATGAGCTTTTGCGGTACCTGATCGTCCCCGTGAAGTTCGTATGCAAGCAGCTTGTTTCTTGCAACTACTTTGTCAGTCGAGGTTTATAATTTTTTTCCCCTATGTATTTCCTGGTCTTGTGGTTTGTGTCTCCATAAATTAGTTGTGTTGGAAATTATGGTAGCTTCTTCTGTCCAGATCCTTGACACTGCAAATGTTCATTGCTTGCTATGGAATACTTGTTTTGGTTGATTTTCTAGAGGTTGATTATGCAAAATACAAGTTTGTACTGCACTCGTACCATATTATGTGCAATTTTATGTTGAAAAATACTTGGAAAGTTGATACGCCTGATTTCCAATTTGATGATGCTATGATTTACATGTGGCACATACTGGCAATCTGGGCCCTGTGCAAATTTTCTTAGGAGGTTTCCTTCTTTGGGAATAGATGCATTGAAAGGTCATATCCTTTAGGCTTTATAGACCTTTTCTTGATTGTCTGTGTATTGGATGATTGGGATTGCCTTCAAAATATGATTGTCTTTGGTGGGAGTTATTGGACCAATGGTAGGTCTCGAGTTATACATTTTGCATTTGCACGTGTATGGCACAAGTAGGTCAGGCGTGAGGATGCCATAATTATTTCTTTATTTCCTCTTGATGCACAATTATAGGGATGTGCAGTAGCAGAATTTCATTTATTTCCTTTGTCCCCTGTATTACTCCGAGCTTATCCTCCAGGGAAATTGTTCATCTTGCCATTGATGGTATGTGGCAGGTATTTATGCTACAGCGTTCAACACCAAGAAATGATTTCTGTCACATTGCTGCAAAGAATGGAATACTTATTAGGCTCATCAACACCCTTCACAGCTTGACTGAGGCAACTCGACTAGCCTCTATATCTAGTGGTGGTGGAACAGATGGTTCTGCTCCACGGTCACGATCTGGCCCACTAGATTCTAGTTATCCTATTACAATATAGGGTGAAACAACACCACTTTCTGGTTTAGGTCAAACTGATCTGCTTAAGGTTAGACATGGGGGCATTGACCACCCCTTGTATGTTGAAACATTGGAACCATCACGTGCTTCATCTTCCCACTCCCAGAGGTCAGGTAATGATAGGCGTCAGTTGTCAAGTCATGCTGTAATAAAGACTTCAGTAGCTTCTAAATTGCCAGAACCAGCAAGTCTGGATAACATCCAGAATTCTTCCATCAATGAAAAGGCAACTAATTCCAAGCCCGATCCTTCTCTAGCAGAAGCTGATGTTCTCAGACAGCAACGAGTTATTAATTCTGCTAATAATAGGATATCTACTGATAAACCTCCAAAACAAATGGAACTTGCATCAAATGGATTCCCTAATACACTAGTTTCTCAGCAAGATCAAGTTTGACCTCTTCTTAGCTTGTTAGACGAGGAACCTCCTTCTCATCATTTCTCTGGTCATCTTGACTATGTGTGCCACCTCTCTGGATTGGAGAGGCATGAAAGTATACTGCCTCTGCTACATGCATCTGCAGAAAGGAAAACAAATGGTGAACTAGATTTCTTGATGGCAGAATTTGCAGGTGATCGGTTTTGTGTCTCTCTTCTCTGGCCACTTTGTATTGTTGTTACAAAAATGTTAATACAAAGCTATATATATATATATATATATATACATACATACAACTTCAAGTTTATACATTTTAACTTCATCACTTTGCTGATAAGATGATATTGAAGCCATTGTTTAAAAAGCATCCCTTGAGGTGCCTTTGCAATGAATTGAGGTGAGGCGAATGGGTTGTGTCTTGAGGCTCAAATCTTGACTGCAATATGTGACACTTTTGCCTCAACAGGTTGATATATAAGCCTCTAGGCACGTTGATGCTTAAGCCTTGACTCTACACTGTAAAATGGGCAGTTGTTTTCTTTATCTTTTTCTTTTCCCATCCTACCCTCCACAACCATGTTTAAAATGAAAATTTAGATCAAATTATAACAAGTAATGTTTTTTGGATAAATAAATTATAAAGATTAATAGAAAGTTATATGTATTTTTTTTTTTTTTCAGTTAAACAGAAATAACTTGTCAGGGATGTCATGTTATCATTGGGACTTGGGAGAACCCTCCTTAGAGAAGAACATGGGATGGTATTTTATAGAAGAGTTCAGTTAAGAGGGTGAGGTGGCATAGTGTGGAGTGAAGATGAATATATAGTGTGTCAAATGTGTAGGGAGAAGACTGTGGTTTGAGAGCATCAGTTTTATCACCATCAGCAAAGCCTTAAATCAAAAGTTTGAGCACCATCTATAATATATATATATATATATATATTCGTGAGTTGATAGTATAGGCGAATTCTGGACAATGAGCCAACTTGGTGAGTTTGCTTGATACGTAGTATAGATTCTTTTAACTGTTTACTGCTGATGATGTCTACATATATTAGGTGTTGGCTCATAATTGTCTATCATCGAGTTGAATCATGAAATATAAGATTACTAATTTTCCTGTTTGCTTTTTATTTATATGGTTCGTTCATTTTTCAATTTTATTTATGGTTTTTATGCAATTTTTTGTTTATATTTTATTTCCCTTGGAAGATCGAAGCATACGCTTCTTTCCCTCTCAACAATTGCTTCCCTTCATGATGGAAAACCACCTCAGATACGCCTCGTGCAATTAAAACATTGAATGACATGATACGTTCTGACCTTAAAATCATAACCTGTTGTTGGGACGAGGATAACTCCCTTCAGATCTAAGTCTAACCATGGTACTATTAATGTACTGGTAACATAATATTCTTGATGAGTTTTTTAGAAATGCTCTTCCTTTTTAAGGTGTTTAGAGGAGTGCTTTTTGAAGACTATCTTGTAAGATGGGATAGGGTATGTAATCTGGAGTAAGCTGTGCTGGGCTTGTGCTTTCGTCGGATCTTTTTTGCTCTTTTTCTGTTTTTGGGCTGGATATCTCATCCTCTCTTTTGGACATTCTCTTTTTCTTCTAATAAATTCTGTTCGCCTATCAAGAAAAGAAATGTTCTTCCTTTTTTGGATCATTTTTCTTATATGCTATTCCTTGGTTGTTCAAAATGTTGTATAAAAGAGAAATTATCCTTTAAAATCAGGTGGGCTTTTTTGTTGCCACATCATTTATTCATTTGATAGAATGATGCTAAACCAATCATTCATGCTTTTGTAGAGGTTTTGGGACGTGGAAGAGAAAATGGAAATCTTGACTCTATGCCTAGAATTTCGCATAAGATAGCAAATAAGAAGATGGGACCACCGATATCTCTTAAGAGAGCTGCTTCAACATCGAGTGTTGCATCTCAGACAGATTCGGGTGTCCTAAATGCTAGACCAGCAGGTGCGACATCTTCCAGGTTGCTTTCCCATATCAACATTCAACACTGATGTGGCTAGGGATTATCTTGAAAAGGTGGCAGAACTTTTCCTTGAATTTACCCACGCAGACACAACTGTAAAATCTTTCATGTGTACCCAAAGTTTGCTTAGTCGTCTTTTTCAGATGTTCCATAGGGTTGAACCTCCTATGCTTTTGAAGGTTTGTATGGAAATTCACTCGGTATTATAAAGGTTCAGCGTCTCTATATGATTCTGACTCCATATGATGTTGCTGCTTCTATTTTCTTACAGTTGTTGAAGTGTATCAATCATTTGTCTATCGACCCAAATTGTCTATAAAAAATCTTCAGCGAGCAGATGTAATCAAACATTTGATCCCAAACCTTGAACTCCAAGAAGGGGCTCTTTTATCTCAAATACATCTTGAAGTGAGTCTTCTTGATTTGCGCTTTGTTCCTAGCCCAAAAATCATCAGGGAATAAATATACTACTTGCAACATTTCCAGTTTGTGTTTGTATGTGTGCATTTCAAAGCTTTTTTTCTAATATATAAAGTTAAAATATTTTGAAAAACCTAACTTATTGTAAATAGGTAAGCTATCCTGAAACATACCATTGGCATTTATTGTTCTTTTCCATACAAATGCTAATTTTTGTTTATTACCTTTTTTTTTCTTGTTTTTTAGTTGTTTGTTTTTAATCGATACATTTGCAAACTTTTGTTCGAGCTAGCATCTACATAATCACTTGAAAAGTGTTATCACCTAACATTTGGTGTATACATTTGTTACCTTTTCTTGTTTAATCAGATATGCTAGTTTCTCTCTGAATTCTTTGAATATTGATGTGAAAGCTATTTGTTTGAAGCTTATTGTGCCGTTGAGTAATTTTTGGCGTGGAATCCAACTCGTGACCTATTTAATTGAATTATGAATGTTGAATTGGAATGAGAGGCTATAATATAAAAGAAGTTTGGCTAAGATGCCAAGGTGGAAAAAGGCATAAACAATGTCATCACTTCATTTTTGAGAGGTTGTTTTGACTTAAGCTGAGAAAAGTTGTGTCAGTGACCCACCCATTTTAGTATGTTGTCTGACTAAATAAATTCTATTGTTGAAGGTTCTCAATGCACTCTTCAACCTGTGCAAGATGAACAAAAGGAGACAAGAGCAAGCTGCTGAAAACAGGATTATTCCACACTTAATGCATTTCATCATGTCAAATTCACCCTTGAAACAATACGCATTACCTCTACTCTGCGATATGGTCCATGCATCCCGTAATTCGAGGGAGCAACTAAGGGTCCATGGTGGGCTGGATGTGTACTTGAAGTTACTGGATGATGAGCTGTGGTCAGTAACTGCATTAGATTCTTTTGCAGTTTGCTTGGCACATGATAATGACAGTAGGAAATTAGAGCAAGCGTTACTGAAGAAGGAAGCAGTTCACAAATTGGTGAAGTTCTTCCAAGGCTGTCCAGAACAACATTTTGTTCACATATTGGAGCCATTCTTTAAAATTATCATGTAAGTTACCTACCTATCATTTGTCTCTTTTTTTTTATCTCTCGTCTCTATCTGTTGAGCATGTCTCATTTTTCATTTAAAAATATTCAATTGAGTAGACTGTCGGAATGGTTTATCAATAGCATAGTGGAACGTGCAATGCAGAAGTAGAGAAAGGGTGTGGGAGCAACCACTTTTCTCTTTTCTGGTAAGTAAAATTTATCAATTGCAAATAATAGAAAGAGGAATGCAAAGTCAGGTGATTGAGAAGACCGGTCTATCAAAAAAAAAAAACAAAAAACAAAAACAGAAGTCAAAAGCCAAACCTCAACCCTTGCCGACTAGCATAACACCCTCTACCCTCTTCGAACACACATTTAAGAAATCCTCGAAGAAGATTCCACTAAACTCAAGAAAGAGCTTATAAAGATAAGTTTTCCTTCCTCTGAAAGACACATCCGTCCCTCTTCTTCCACAAGCTCCAATATACATCAAATCTTCTGTGTGGGGGGTAACCACTCAATCTCCTGTGCTAACTATGACCTGATTTTTTGATTCTATGTCTTATCAATTGTCCTCTTCTGGAGTATTTGCTTGCAAAAATGAAATATATCAGATGGTAATCATCTGATTGTGTCAACTTTTGACTGGAAATATCCTAATTCCTAGGTGGATGCATCAAATTTTGCACCCAGTGTTTTTATGTTGTAGGTTAACCATTTTTTATGGCATACCTATGGGAAGGTCTTCTCTGTTTTGTCTTATGATTATTGGTTAATTGAATCTTGAAATGCAGAAAATCATCCCTAACGGGATTTGGGGTCGATCCAATTGTGGACAATGTATGTACAAATGTATCCAATCATGTAAAACACGGTTCAAAGGCTGAAAATTGAATTGTAAGCTTTTCAAGGGTTTGCTGTTTCTAGAAATGCTTTGTATCCAACAAGCCAACAACATACCTTTTAAATGTATGGTTAGCCCCTAAGAAAATAATTAATGCAAAAAAGAAGATGCTTTAGTAATTCTAAGCATACTTCCCTTATTATTTAAAAAGATGCATAACATCGAAACCTTGTGGTTGACTTGGCTAAATGAGTCTTGTTCCTTCATCATTATGCCACTTACAGGCATCAATGTTTTGCTACCATGGTCACTGTTGTCCTCTAAGTTAAGAATAATGACATTAAATGTGCTTTTAAAAAAAAATGAGAAGAATAGAGACTAACCTAAAGTTACAAAAATTAGAAAAATACCAGAAAAAGTTTGGAGAGTTATCACAAATGTAAGACAAACGGGGTCATTTTGAGAAATAAAATAAAATAACACCACAACTTCTAGTGTTGATGGCCTAGAACTGATTTAAGAGGCTATTATTATTTTATTGATTTTTATGTTTGTAGTATTTGAATGCAATTAAAATAGATCTTGCTTGCTAATTTGAGTGAATTGCTTATAGGCACTGTTATTGATAATCGTCATTCTATTTAACGTAAGGGCCAGGATCAGTAGACTCATGAAAAGTGAACTCTTAGGATTATGTGTTAATATATGAGTTCACCTTTATGAGTATAGATCTCAACCCTTAACCTAACAAGATATATTTTATCTAATTCAATGAAAGTTATGTACATTTTTATCCCTTTCCTCCTTGAACCTTCTCCTTCATTTGTTCAAGTGAAAAAGATACTCTTGGTAGTTGACCTCCCTTGATGGAAGTCGACTTGGTTTTTTGATGTGTTGTAATTTTTTTTTTTAAATCATTTTCAGAAAGTTTAGGATTTTGAAATTTAAAAAAAAAATCTCAATTACCTGAAGGTTAAAGTTAAAATATTTATTTGTGTTTGATTATTTTATAGAAATTGATTAGTTTTTTTTTATATGTGTGGATTCATAAATTGAACAAGTTTTTTATTTATTTTTGTACACATTGGACTACCTGAACGACTTAGTTAGGAGGCTAAATAAATTTAATCACAACTGAACGCGCTACCTAGACAAGTAAAATTCTAAAAAAATATATATATAATTAGAAAAATAAAAAAGGAAAAATTATTAAAAAAATATTAACTTCTATGAGCTCTCTTAATTCTAATTCTAGCATAGAAAATTGAGGTTATGGGAGGATGTCAGTCAACCGTTGCAAATTGGCAGAATTTGAACGTAACGGTCATTAACACATCAAATAAATAGCCTTTCGATTTTGAAATCCCCCTTATACGTCACCCACACCACGTCAGAGCTCTCTCTCTCTTCTTCTCATTTGATGGCAGAGATGAAACCCTCAGCGAGAGACACCAGCATCTCCTCACAGGATTTTCATCTCTCGTCTCTCTCTCTCTCCCTCTCTCTATGATTCTCTCTTTGATTTTTAAGTAAGATAAGTGATTTATGGGCTGTTCGGGAGACAGTAGCAACGTTTTAAGAGGAGGAAAATGTACGAAACCCTCTTCGATTTTTCTCAATTTCTCTGTATATATGTAGTAGTATGTAAGCCACATTGTTATTGTAATTCATTGTTCCAAATTAAACCTGAAATCAAATCCCTAATCCAATTTCATCTAATCTTTGGTCCAGAAACCATTAGAATAGATTGGAAACAGTGAAAGTTGGCGTCAGTTTCGAGGCATTTTTGGCATCGTTATCAGTCTTTTTGGCGAGATTTAGGGTTTCGATCGAGCTTCTGCCAGCCAACAATGGTGGAGCTCGCAAAGGATTCGATTTCCAATTCCGGGTGGTGGAGAAGATAATGGAGAACCTTCAAGATCACTATTCATTCTCCTTCTACTCCTTACGAGAAGAAGCCTTCATCTCCGTCATCCGCAAAAAAAAGTGATTTACGGGTTGTTTCGGGAGACAGAAGCCTGTGTACAAGGGTTTGGGTGGACAAAAATGAACGGAACATTCTTCGATCTTTCTCCATTTCTCTTTATCTATGTAGTTTGTAAGACACCTTGTTATTGTAATTTATTGATCCAAATTAAACCTGAAATCAAATCCCTAATCCAATTTAATCTAATTTTTTGTCTAGAAACAATTAGAGTAGAGAGGAAATACTGAAAGTTGGCGTCTTTTGTTCTTCCTGTATGTGGTGAAGCTCAATTTCTTCAGGGTCCCCCATCAGTTCACCAAATTACTAAGGTACCCCCTATTTTCCATTAATTTTTTTTATACAGAAATCTCCCTCAATTCCATTACATGATTTTTAATTCGATGATCTCTTCTCTAGATCTAACATATATAATAATAATAGAACAAAACAGAAAGAAATTGCATTGAACATAATATTACTTTCAGCTGCACATAGTCATTTTGTAGTAAAAAAAACTTTAGAATGCTCTATAACTATCTAGACTCTATAATCATACTAGGAAATATAACATAAATATTATTGGACTCTCTAGATTTTTCACAGTAGTACATACTGCTCAAACACTCAGAACCTTGTTAGAAGTTTTCAACTTCTCTATTCTTTTGACTATTTTGATTCTATTATGTCGAATTTGTGTAGTGGGCTGCAAGTTGGGCCTAACTTAATCATTATTAATTGGAAGACCTTGGTACACTATTAAGTTTCTATTCATTGATGTCTGGGAAAATGGTTAAAATTGGGTTGATATATAGAGAGCGCTACTATTGGCACCCCAACTTTTACATATTATACCCCAGTAAAAATAAATATAATTAATAAATGGTTGAGAATAAAAAAATAGTTGGGGTTCCAATAACGAGGCTACATCCATAGGCAATGGGGCTATATCCACAAGCAAATTGACAAGTAGAAATCCATTACCCAAGGAAGAAATTACAAGAATGGAGATTTATACTTACCTTAAACTCTTCGGTGAAACCCACCAAATCTCTACACTCAACTCTAGTAAGAACCCAAACAAGAGAAAACCCCCTTTTAAAGAAATCCTCTTTTATGGACAATAACACCATCTAGGGACTCTCTTTTGTTTCCCATAAGTTAATGACAAGGAAAATACCAAAATACCGCACATAAGTGGAAAAGCCCATCAACCCTTAGAAACAAATAAATGGTGGTTTAATATCACCAAACCCAATACTTAGTGTGACATAACAAACCACAAACCTAGTTGAGTAACGGGAAATCATTTGCCCCTTGGGATTGAAGACATATTCTTATTTCACCATCTAAGTCTAATTGGAGCTAAATGTTTGTCAAAGTACTCATTATAATTGGTATTTAGTACTAGCTATGTACTCTATGTATTTATCTATAGTATATTGTAGTATACTTCTTCAATTATCTACTTTATTTTTTCTGCATTCATTTTATTCGTCATATGGTTCTCTAATCATATATACATTTTTGTTTACTTATAGTTTACAATTTTCTTGATTCTTTTTGAAATTATAAAAATAATGTAAAGTCCTTTTATGTGTGACTTGCATTTTAGGATCCTATATGTATTGATCATCCCTTCATCGTAATTATGTAATGAGAATTTAGAGCAGTTGAGCCTATAGTATGGGTTAGATATCTTTGAATCTCAATTGGTAGTCTCTTTACTACTCTTCAATTAGAGGGTAATTCAATTGGTTAGTCTTTGATGATTATAGTGACCCCTGTCTATTGCTAATATGGATTAGATTGTGGCCATGTTGTAGTTTTGATCACTATGTGATCCTATATACATCCTTGGACTGAACTTCATCAATTATTTCCTTATGGGTTGAGATCAAGTTAAAAATGTTGAAGGCTCAAGTTCAAAGGTTTGACAACTTATACGTTGAAAATCTCAATGCAAAATCATAAAAAAAGAGGATGTGAAAAAAAAAAGCCAAAAAAGAAAAAAAAAAATTGATACATTAGTGTGAAAGCCACCATTGGTATGTGCTATTGGAAAAGGCTGCCTAATAGTAAACTCTAGGTTGAAAAATGATGATACCTTGAAGTTCAAAAGTGTGAAACGTAAGGGCTAAAAAAACATATCCTCCAACATTATTAATGCAAAATCATAAAAAAAGGGGATAAGAAAAAGAATCACAAGTGGTGGAGCAGTGGTTGAGCGACTTAGGTTTGCTCCCTAGGGTCGTGAGATTGAGTCTTCCCACCCATTATAAAATAAAAAGGAATCACCTGAGTGGTGGAGCAGTGGTTGAGCGACCTGGGTTTGCTCCCTAGAATCGTGACATTGAGTCTCCCTACCCACTTTGAGTGGTGGAGCAGTGGTTGAGCGACCTGGGTTTGCTCCCCAGAGTCGTGACATTGAGTCTCCCTACCCACTTATCACCTGAGTGGTGAAGCAGTGGTTGAGCGACTTGAGTTTGCTCCCCAGAGTCATGACATTGAGTCTCCCCACCCATGATGAAATAAATATGAATCACCCGAGTGGTGGAGTAGTGGTTGAGCGACCTGGGTTGGCTCCCCAGAGTTGTGACATTGAATCTCCCCACCTGTAATAAAATAAAAAAGAATCGCTCGAGCGGTGGAGTGGCTTGGGTTTGCTCCCTAGGGTCGTGACATCGAATCTCCCCACCCGCGAGTTTACTCTATAAAATAAATAAGAACCACCCGAGTGGTAGAGTAGTGATTGAGCGGTCTGGGTTTGCTCCCCAGGGTTGTGACATTGAATCTCCTCACTCGCGATTTAACTTGATACGCCTGTTTGTGGTGGCATGGCGTATCAACAAGGATTAGTCCCACTCTCAAAGAGGTGGTGGTCACCTTGCTGCATCAAAAAAAGAAAAACAGAAGACACCTAAAAAAGAAAAAAAAATGTGCATCTCTCTTGGACATGGGGGTTAAATTTGATATTTCACTGGGTGGTTGTATGTAGTTTCCATAGTGATCTAATCTACATGTTGGCCTAATATCTGAACCTAATCTAGAATAGTTCAGTTCACCATTTCACCCAATAATAACCAACGTTGAATGTTCTTCTAACAGATGACTAGTAAAAGTGGCTTTCTCATTTATTCATTGACTCTAAAACATTCACTATTGGCATCACTGTCTCTTTTGCCTTTGTCTAATATTTATTAGGGTGATGGTATGATCCAACTCATAGGGGTTTTTGAAGTATTGCATATCATTTGTAAGGATTTTATTGACGAGAGGAGATATTATGTGAAAATGAGTGATTGAAAGAAGTTTTGTTTGGTTTGCGAATTTTAGTTTTCGTAGAAATTATTTTTTAATTATTTAAGAATGCATAAGCTCAAATTTTTTTAAAAACTAGCTTATTAATTTACTCGTGATTTGGGCAATTTTTTTTACATATAGTTATGTACAAATACAAATTCAAAATTTAAACCTTAGAAAATTTCAAGTCATTGGCTCACTAGTTTCTAATATGAATCCAGGAAAATAGATCGCAAGAGATTTTTGTACTTGCATTGGTTGTTTCATAGTAGGATCTATATTATATAGATGAATTAGTTTGTTAATATCATTCTTGATTATACATAGTTTGTTATTGGTGTCCAAAAGCCTATAAGTAGTGCAAAATCCTTTTCAATAAATCAAATTTTAGTCACATGGTTTGCTTTGTTTTATGAAACATCATGTTACTGACACTTCTAAAAAATGGTGTGGTGGTGGTGAGTAATGAAAGATCTAGAAGTGGTGAGCTTGCAAAGGTGGTAAGATTTACTTTTAATGTGAATTTATCTTGATATTCATTGCCATAAATGACAAATGCTATTTTTCCGGTTGTTGTTAAAGACTTGTAGTTGCCCTGGTTATGAATTTTATATAACTTATTTCTAATATAAATGTTTTACTTGATTGGTTATGTTATTTGTCTTTACAATGTCTAGGAAAAATTAATGTTCATTATGTATTTTATTTGATATTATTCACACGAAAATTTTCATTTTTATTATTTGAAGTTGATGGGTTCATTATTTTTAACATGAAATTTTAGAAATGGAGTGGCTCTATGCATCAATCTAGCCCTACTTTTCCTCACTTTTAAACGGTTTCAGGAAGGTATGGTAGTAGAAATGAAAAACTGATTCAATTTCGGGGCGGGGATTGTTTTGATATACCCCACCTCGCCCCGATTATATTTATATATATTAGATCTACTATTAAGAAGTACCACTTACTTCTTTATAGATTTTTCGTGCATGAATCTCAAGAATCTGAAATTAAAATTTATTCCATTCTCCCGCCTACTCCTTTCACACACCTTGCCCACTCTCCCTTTGTCAATTAATGTGGTATACAAAGTGCAGTTTTAGAGACATTCATAGATAGAGGTGGTATTCATTCTGAGCTTTGTGAAGAAAATGGATGTAGAATTTAATGGTCTTACGGTTCCAAATGTATTATGAGTCCCTGGGTTACTTTTCATTCTCTTGTTTTGACTCGTATGAATTTTTTTACATTGATGGACTATAGTACTACTAAGTGTTCTGTTTTATTCATTCTAATTAGGACATTCAACTTAGAAAATGCTTTACAATCCCATACATAGGCAAATCATAGTGATGTGAAGTCATGTAGATTATCAAAAGCTCTATACCTAAAAAATTTGGTAGTCCCTGGTGTTCCAAGCGAAAAGTACAGGAGGTATGCATTTGGGTTGTATCAAAATGTGTGATTTGGTGGAATTGAATGGTACCACTTACATTTACATTTGTTGTCATAACTTCAATTTCACTTAGAAAAAATATTAAATTATTTGTATTTTTATGCAATCTCGTAGCATTTGGTTGATACAAATCTTTCTTTTACCTGTAATTTTCAGAAACAGAAAAATTGGGTAAGATGCCCTTTATTGACCTTTTCTTGGGTGGTGGAAATAGTTTGGGCCGATGACAGGAGTTTGGCATCAAATGGATTTCCTTGAACTCTTTCACATTCAATTACCAAACTGAAGTTCTTGGTTAGCTTGTAAGTTTTCTTCCTGATGTAGTAGCATTTCTTGTACTTAATGGAAGATAACTTCTTTTTAACTGAGTAAATTTGGTTTGCTTTGAAATGTGTTGGCTGATATTAAAACTAAGTTCATTTACATTGTAAAATTGCAATTGTTGTGGGTCAATGGTTGATTTCTCAAGTATGCAATTTGTAGGTCTATAGTACTTAACGAAAACTGGAATCTAGCGAACAATAGTTTCGGTGGGTCTATGCCTACTTCTTGGGGTCAACTTTCCAACTTAAAGCATTTGATTTAAGTTGATCACCCATTTCATATATATAGGTTCTTTATGGTTTGCAGCATATAGTTTTCTGAAAATTTTGAGAAAAGAGGACGCACACAAAAGAAAAAGATGAATCGTTTTTTTTATGGCTAAGCTGGACTTGAACCCACGACCTCTAAGTTGTTTTGCAATATGTCAAACCAACTAAGCTATGGGTCTAAGCCCGAGAAAAAGATGAATCATTATGAGAAAAAGAAAAAGAAAAAAGAAAAAAGAAAAAAGAAAATCATATACTAGGTTCTTCTAATCTATTCTGGGTTTCTATTTTTGCTATGTAAATTTTCAAGGTGTTTAAGGGTGCTTTCTTTGAGGACATTTTTGGTAGATGGGGCTGGGTTTGTTGTATAGAATAGTTTCTTCTTCTCAACCATGTAATCCTTGCAGGTCATCTCGACCTAACTTTTATATAATTCATTTTACTTATAAAAAAAGTGTTTTGACCTTCCTTAAAAAATAATTCATTTTACCTTTTATATAATTCAAGTTTTCTTTGCTTCATAATAAGTTACTGCTTCTGTTTATTGAGAGAAAAAAAACTCCGTAAGTTACAAAGACCAATACATAAGTTCTAGCATACTTGGTGAAATAGTGCATATACTATAGTTTTTATTCATTATATTTCTACTGAAGTATTAGTTCATAGTAGTAATGAAACTTATCTCTCTTTTGCTGCTTTAAGTTTACTATAGCACATTTAGTGATGCTTTATATATATGGACAACCTTAGGTCTAACCTCCTAAGATTAACAATGTCCAGTGGCTATGAGTTGCATAGCTGGTTCACATACTCCACGCTACTTTTATTCCTTAGTACAACTGGATTTTGGGTAACAACTTGTGCTGTAATTTGTTTGTCATATTTTGAGATATATTACTTCCAATGCCTCAACCATGTGGAATTTTGTGATCTTCAACGCTTGGAATTTTGTGATATATTATATTTATAATATATATCTGGCATTTGGCAGCTTACATATGGAGTAACATTCATTCTTTGATATTATCAAAGGTAATGTTGCAGTTTACGCAAGTCACCAGTAGTTTTATTTTTGTTTAAATATAATCTTGGGCAGTTAAATTGTGGTAATAATGAACTATTAATTCAGATAATTAACTTTGTCTCAACATGATGTCACATATCTAGCCTAATTCCCTTAATGTAACCCAAAGTTATCTTAATTTAGTGTATATATAGAACACACAATTAGAACACCCAACACACACTTGCCTAAGAGTACATTCTTAGAGTGTTAAACTCGAACAAGGATTGAATTGCATGGTGTCTACACTCAATGGCTCCAGCTGTTTTTTTTATCGGTAATGGCTCCAGCTGTTGCTGTCCTTAGTTGCTGAAGTTGGTTGGATTTGATTCTATTAAGTTGTTAAGAGATCATTGTGGAACCCATATGTTTTGCTGAAATTGTTTTAGCTTATTATACTGTTGTGAAGTTGTTTTATGATAATTTAACAGCGAATCTGGACTAGAGGTGGAATTGACCAGAACAAAAAACTGGTGGCATACTTGCAGCAGTATGGGATAATTAGGTCAAAGAGATATTGTTTTTCTTTCGATAAACATTTGGTATCTTGAAGATACTAAGAGCTCAAATTCTGTCATTCGAACTTGTGCACCGTTTTGGCTTCACTATTAACTACATTTGAGGTATTTTCTTTGCCCTTTTAATTTTCATTTCATGTTAAGATAAGCTACTGTAAGTTATTTGTTATGATTAGTCAGGTTGCTCTCTTATTTTTTAGTTCCTTTCCATGAAGCTTGCCTCTGTGAACCCAGTGTCTTTTGTTTGCTTATATTTTTCATTTCTATTATTTAAAGTTGATGGGTTCATTGTTTTTAACATGAAATTTCAGAAAACGAAATAGCTTGGCCTCACCATTGCAATCTATTCACCAATCCAGCCCTACTAGGGATGGCAATTTTGCCCCGCCCTTATAAGGTTGGTTTTTCCCTCTTGCCCCGCCCTTATAGGGTTGGTTTTTCCCTTTTTTGAACGATTTCGGTGCGGGTATGTTAGTAGAAATGAAAAATCGAGTCCGTTTCGGGGGAAGGGACGATTTTAATAAAATATCATTTTTATTAAGTTATTTACATAAATTATATTGTTTAGATTAATTTAATTCTAATGTTCAGAGTTTTGTGGGAGTTCAATAGCCTTCCATTTTCAAAACCTTGATTGAAATACAAAATTGCTTTAGATTCATGATAAAGCTACGATTTAAAATTTTAAAATATCTATAAAAAACTTTTTTAGAATAATACTGAAGTGACCTCAAAGATTGACCTCATTTCACACTTTGCTGATGTGGAGGTGTGTGTCAGCCATAGATGCTTTTCACTGAGATACCAGTGAAAAGCATCTATGGTTCTGTGTGCACCTCCACGTTAGAAAAGTTAGAAATGAGGTCACTCTAGCACGATTCTTTTTATTATGTTATGTACAAATTACTTTAGTAAATATTTTAAATTACAAAAAAAATCTTTAGAATATATTAAAGTTATAAAAAGATAGTTAATCTGTAAGGTTGCATCATTGTTTCTTGTTTTGCAGCTGTTGTAAAAGCAACCAGATTGGTATAGGCCTAAACTTGCTCTGGTTCTTTTCCTTCGTGATATTGCAAAGTTCGGTCTGATAGATGTACATAAGTCTAGGGTTTAGTAAAACATGTTCCGTTTAAGTTTATTTTACTTAAATTAGTCAACATTAGGGGCATTCTGGGTCAAATTTCAACTATGTTCTGTATGTTTGAATGCACGTGATATTCCTTTCGAAAACTCTTTGCTCAGGCAAGTTTCTAGTCTTCTGAGAAGATTGCCATCCATTGAATCAGAGAAATTTCAAGATGATTTCTTGATGGTGAGTGGTTTTTGTTCTTGTTACTGTGCAGAGATTTTGTTTCATCTGGTGAATCGGCAGAAAAGTTTGTCGAAGAAGGAACCATAAATCTATAACCAGCCCCTCAAAGAAAAAACAAAATAAAAGAGCTGCAGTTGCACTGCCTACCATTATAGATGAGGTAAATGGGTTTCTTTATCACTTCCTCTTTTCTTGTTTGATTGTGTTATATTATTATTATAGTCGGTAGCATTGCCCACCTGTTAGGTAGGCCATCCTTGTGGTCTAACCAAGTTTCAAATATTTCGTCGAGACAATGTTTGGTCGGGAGAAAAACCAAGATGTTCTCAGCCCAAACATATTCTAAATCATCTCAAAACATTCTTGTAAAATTTATTTTTCACGTTGACAACTTGAGATCTGTGACTTTGACATTGAGACCTTGTGTTGGGTTTTGGTGCTCAATTCTAAATATGATTTTAGTTTAACATAATGGAATTTAAGAGCCCAATGGTCTCTGCTCCCTTGAAAAATTGGGCATCTCTTATTTAAAACTAGTTCATTTTCATGCGAGTAAAATATCACTTCCAAAAAAAGGGTACATCTTATGAACAGGTCAGTGTTTGGTTAAGCAAAGTGGGTTTGAAGAAGCAAATGAGCAATTTTAAAAGAAAAACTACTTCTGAGAAGAAGATGGTCAATCCCAACAATGAAATTGGAACTTTTAAGAACAAGGAGCTACTGTACCTTGTCAAGATGGGGAGATTGTGTCATCTCGAGGACAAGCTTAACAGGCTGAAGGAAGTTTGTCTTAGCATTTCCAACACTAACGATAAGAATCATGTATCAGATGAAACATGTCTAGATGAACCATGTGTAATCTATGTTCCAGTAGCAGAGGTAAGGGAAAAAGTGTGATTTCTTGTCTAATCTGTCGACAATTACACAATCCCACTTACCCATTTCTGGTGATTTTGAAAGATAACAAATAGGAAGTATTTTCTGCACCAAATTGTTCTTTCAGGATGATTTGCATTTTCTTTCTGAAAAAAAAAAAATGTCTCTTAGTATAGTTTTTAGAAGTTACAATGGGATTATTTATTTGTACTCTCTTTAATAATAGTAGGTTTTAATTATTTGAAGGTGAGAAATAGTTTTTATCTGGATTTTGGCAGATTTTTGTGGCAGTGGTTTTGTATTTCAAAAAAATAATTTTTTTAATAATCCATTTTTTTTCAATTTATAAACTCATAATTTTTTTTATATATTATAAATCAGAAAAACGACTGTCTAAGACCGTCGTTTTTTTCGACTTTTAATCGGCATTCGCATTCTAATCGAGACTCCCTTAAAAACGACTGTCCATGACAGTCGTTTATCCTGCATTATGACGTAGTGTGTGCTAGGTCTATGGATCATATCATCTTCAATTATTTCTTTAAGAGTTGCACTACCATTTATAAGTCATGATATTCATCAGTAATTAAATTTTCCAGTCATAAAATTTCCAGCAGACTATGCTTGCTGTTAGCATGCTTGACTTTCGTTTGATTGCACCATTTTATTCTTTTTTCTTTTATTTTTATTTTTAAGTTGTAGGAGTTATCTTAGTTGGAACTCATTTAATTGCTGGCATCGCCCCTTTAATGTGTTATGTGTCAGTTGGTATTTTGCTGGTAGAGTTCCTTATGATCTATCCCTTCTTCTAAGATATATCCATCTTCTAGAGTATTAGCACATTCAATGTATTATTTTGCTTTAGCAAGTTTGAATCAATCCCTCGCTACTTTCGAGCCCTAGTTTTCGTTCTTTCAGTTTTTGTGGCTATAAGCTACATGGACTAGAGTGAAGGGCGCTACTTTGGTGTATGTTATAAAGGCCTGCCGAAAAAAACAGCCATGTTGATGCCAAATGGCATGAGTGCTTGGGAAAGATCCCTTGGCATCTGATTTACACTGTATTTTCTAACCTAAGATTTATCTTGCTTGGTTCAATATTGTTAGTGGTTTGCAATCGTTGATGTTGGAATATATCTGTACTTTGGTTCCTTATTTATTTTGACACATTTTTAATAGTATTTATTTATGTGCTTCTTGAGTCTCAGGTTAAATTTTATACATGTTATGTGGAAATGCTAGTCCCATAGACTTTCCTTTTCATTTGGGACAATCTTACATTCTTATGTGTAATATTTTTGGCAGGCTAGGGCTCTTCCGGGTGTTCTAAATGTTAGTGGAAGTCCCCTTTCATTGTATGTGAGGATGCCGATATTGATGAAGTTGTTGAGCTTGCATACTTTGCTTTGTTCTTTAATTAGGTATGTTTGATTAATATTTTCTTTAGAATAATTGATTTTGTTGATCATAAACACTATGTTCTCACACATTTGTACATGAATGTGTATATGCCAAGTTTACTAAGAAAGCAAAGGCGTGCGCTATGAAACGCATCGTTTGTGATCCCTTCTAAAAGGGTATTGATCAGGGTCCTCAGGTAAGATAGTCATCTTCTCCCTCATAATGGTTTTATAAAAAAATGATTCAAATGTTCGAAGAAAAAAAAGAGTATCTTTTTGAATTTTCTTTCTGATTTGTGATTTTGTTCCATTAACTTTGAAAATATCAGATAGATAACGAGCAATTTCAAAAGATCATGAAGTACATAAAATCTGGCATTGAAAGTGGGGCTACCCTTGAATGTGGAGGTGAAAGATTTGGCACCAAGGGCTTCTATATTCAGCCTACTGTCTTCTCAAATGTTCAGGTATCATTTACACCACTCCTTCAACAGATTGAATGGATATTGAAAAAAAATAGGACTAATGTGTAAATTTGTTGCCTATTAGGAATGATATGTTGGTAGCAATGGCTGAAATCTTTTCTCAAATGTGCATTCTTTTTTTTTCAAAAGCACGTTAATGTCTCAAAGCCAAACCTATGGTAATATATTGGTAACCATCTTAGGATGTAGGACAAGGTGCCTAACACTTTCATTGTCCCTCAACCGAGCCTCTTTACCATACATCTCTAAGTAGACCAATTTTCTTCATCTTATAGATATGTAACAAGCTAAAAAATAGATTTCAAAAAAATAATTTTTATAGTGTCCATTCACACTTTAATTGAATGGTGGCGATTCCTTAACCCGTGTAGATGAGTTCAAATCTTTCCCAAAAGGTCTCAAAGCTCGTGTATCTACAATGGTTTTTCATTCTTGATTAGTTATTAGTGTGTTTGGGGTTTATGTGTTTAAGATTTAGAGTTTAGGGGTTAGAGATAAATATTTCAGGATTAATAGTTGTTAATCGTTAGTACGTAATAAACTTGGTTGGTAAATGATAGTGCTTCGTAGTTAGTATGTAATAATGGTTTTAAAAGGAGGTTAGATGTAGATTGTAAGTAATAGACATGACTTGGGAACATGGTGGTGGCTTGCTATAATCGTTCACTTTTTATTTTTTTGTGTATTCACCTAGGTCCCTCCTTGCCTTTGACACTATTATAGTGAAATATTTCATATAGTAGTTTGTAGCATATATGAATTACATGCAATTCTCAAGCATATATGTTTTATTAATGCTTTTACATATATGCAGGCATTGTGGGAATAAATAAGAGGTCAACTTTCCATTTTAAGCCCCAATAGCACTGGACATGTTGATTGGTCAATGTAGGTTTCATTTGTGATTCATTTCATATGTTTTTGTTCTCTTGTTCGTATATTTTCCTATTTTGAGATTTGTTTTTTTCCTTTTTCAAGATAGATATCATATTTTCATATCTATCTTGAAAATGTTGGTATACCAATTTCAATAAATTTGTTCTCTTTATTTATTATATATTTTAAAAAAAAATTTAATCATTTTCAGGAAGTTTAGGATTTTGAAATTTAAAAAAAACCTCAATTACTCGAAGGTTAAAGTTAAAATACCTTTATCATCTCCAAAAGCCTCTCCACACTAGTGAGCTCCCTAAAGTTCCTATTGAAATCAAAATTCCATGATCCCAACAAGTTGCCCCCCACCAAAAGTTCTTCATCGGCCTTCCTTTCTTAGTAAAAATTGCAAAGAGATCCGAAAATAATGCCAATAAATGTCGTTTCCCACACCACAAATCTTCCCAAAATCGAATCCTATTTCTCCTCCACACATTGGCCCGTACTTTCTTACGAAGAGAAGGAATAAACTTCAAGATACCTTTTCAAACACCGCATCTCGTCGGCCTTCTCCCTCCATCACTTTGTCACCTAAGCTTTTTCACCCCATATTGTTGAGACAACTCCTCTTTCCAAAGACTATTATCTTCCTCCTTGAACTTCCAAAGCCATTTAGTCAATAAAGGCACATTCATAGATGCAAAATTCCAATCCCCAAACCCCCTTTGTCTTATCCATCTTCAATTCCATACTTCGAGGTAAAGAAAAAAGTGAAAGGAAATAATTTGGTATACTCGCAAGCGTACTTTTGATAGGAGTCAATTCCCCCATTGGAAAGATACTTAACTTTCTAAGAGCTCAACCTTTTTCCCATTCTTTCAATAATTGGGTCCCAAATTTTCTTGCTTGAATAGGAAGCATCGAGAAGATGCCCTAAATAAGTTGTTGGCAAAACTCTCATTCCAAAATCAATTGAAGCCGCAAGCAACTCTACCCCAATAGCTACATTAACTCTGAAAATCTTGTTTTTCTTCAGATTATTCAGAATTCTAGAAACCACTTCAAAACACCCAAGAATCCTGTTAAGAAATCTCAATTGTGTGGTCGAATGGTCTAGGCTCCCCACTTTGAAATTAGACAAGCTCCCTAAAGCTACAACTTTTGCTACCATTCTACTAATTGCTTCCATGTCAACAAAAAGAGATGGGAAGACAATGGATCTCCTTGCCTCAAACTTCTTGAGCTTTTGAAGAACTCCTCTGGAGCCCCGTTAATCAAAATTGATAACAACGATGAGGACACATTTCATCATGCAGTTGATTCACCTCTCCCTAAAACCCATCCTCCTCATAACATACTCTAGAAAAGATCAACTTATATGATCATAGGATTTCTCTAAATCAATCTTAAACAATGGGCCAAAATTCAAAAATATCAACCAACCCTTTATTTTTTGACTTGAAAGCTGCATCTTTGTTGGGGGTTGAAACTTTGATAATTTTTAATTAAACAATCAAGCCATTTTTAATTAAAAGGATTTTATTCACAAGCTGTTAACGTTTTAGGTTGAGCATATATCTTTGTTTGTTTGTTTGGTATTTTCCATTTTTGGTATTTTTAGCTTAGTTTCTACGACCATTCTAAGATGTTAATGTGTTTGAAGTCATTTGACGGTAGTGTGGTTTTGATGTAAAAAAATTAAGCTTCTAAGTGAAAGCGCCCTAGATCTGCGTGTGCAGATCTACTTTTTGAT